>NC_044381.1:1200000-1500000 GCF_006542625.1 Nomascus leucogenys | reverse complement strand
AGAGAGACCTTCTTTCTTTGACCACTCTATTTAAAACAGTCCCCTTGGTCACATCCATCATATCACCTCCGTCCCCTTGGTCACATCATATCACCCCCTCCGTCCCCTTGGTCACATCCATCATATCACTTTTTCTTTACAGCACTTACGACTTACTGCAAATATCTTATTTATTGATGTACTTGTTTATCAACTGTCTTCCCTGGCAGCCCCCGAGAGATATAAGATCCATGTGAGAGATACATGCACTGCTATATATCCTGTACCTAGAATAGGATCTGGCTCAATGCAGCCATAGAATGAACATTTGTTGAATGAATAAAGAAGTAAAATGAAAAAAGAGTAAGAAGAGCAAGGGAGGAAATCTTGCTCAGATAGCAAACTCTCCAGCAGAGATGAATTCAATTCAATTCAGCAAACATTTATTGTCATTTGATAAATCCATTCTGCTTCACTGAACTAATCTGTATTTTATTTTACTTTTTATGTATTTAATTTTTTTTGAGACGGAGTCTCACTCTGTCACCTAGGCTGGAGTACAACGGCACGATCTCGGCTAACTGCAGCCTCCGCCTCCTGGGTTCAAGCTATTCTCCTGCCCCAGCCTCCCAAGTAGCTAGGACTACATGGCATGAGCCACCACGCCCGGCTAATCTTTGTATTTTTAGTAGAGATGGGGTTTCACCAGGTTGGCCAGGCTGGTCTTCAACTCCTGACCTCAAGTGATCCACCCACCTCGGCCTCCCAAAGTGCTGGGATTATAGGCGTGAGCCACCGTGCCCCACTATATATTTTAGATAAACCCTAAAACCTCAGGACTACAGTTAACAGGTAGTTAAAGGCAATTTTTATAAGTGCTGAAATCAACATTGAAAGTCATCTGTTAGTATATGTTGAATGGCAATGGATGGCTGAAGCAGTATCTAAGAACCCTTATTGCCAATAAACATCAGAAAATCTGCTATTACTATAATACTGAGTTGATTATTTTCTTTTGACAACTTGCCAGCTATTTATAGTCTGCTTTAAGAGTTTCTCATACATTTTTTTCTGGAAAGCATGTTCAATGGTATTGTACAATAGGACCACATTGGCCACTATGAAGTCTGCCTGCAGACCTTTAGAGACTAGCATAAACTTGGTTTGAAGTGTAATTTGGTTCAACAATAGTAATCAATATTTATGTGAATTTTCATAAGAGAGTCAAAAACACTGAACTGGATTTTTTTATCATTTGGAAAGTGAAGACACCTTCAGGCTGAAACAGAAATGCACATATACATTTGCATAGCTGCTTTTGACAACCGCAAAACGGACCCTGACAAGTCAAGACCCCGTGAGAGAGCATTTAGAGCCCCAGGGGACCCACAGGCACCCCCACTCCATTTCCTTTGCTTCACGGTACAACTAAGGGCACTCCTAGGCTCAGAGTCCAGATCATCAGACAGAATTTACAGTGTACTGCATAAGGTGTTAGAATACAGTCCCCTGCATCCCTTCCCTATAAACCTCAGTTATTTTATAGACTTTGGAGCCCCCCATTACCCAAGAGGCATAGGTTACAGCAGCACATAAAACAAAGAAAGAAGTCAGCAATACAGGAAACATTTGCGAGTTAAGAGAGCCAAGAAAGGATGCTGGCAGAGATCAAAGGAATCATCTTAACTCATGTGAGTCTACAGGTGATTTCAGAAGCCAGGAAACTTTCAAGAAAGCTGGGCTTGCAGAAGAGACTGGCCTCAGTCATAAGTTAGTTCATGAGAGGGGTAAAAGGGAAATAATCGTTTAATGGGTAGAGTTTCTGCCTGGGAAGTTCTGGAGACAGATGGTGGTGACGGTTGCACATTATGGTGAATGTACCTAATACCACTGAACTCTACGCGTAAAAATGGTTACGATGATATATATATATATATGTATATGTATGTATATATATATGTATGTGTATATATATATGTATGTATATATATATGTATGTATATATATATATATGTATGTATATATATATGTATGTGTATATATATATGTATGTATATATTTTTGAGACAGACTGGAATGCAATGGCGCAATCTCAGCTCACTGTAACCTCCGCCTCCCAGGTTCAGTTGATTCTCCTGCCTTAGCCTCCCAAGTAGTTGGGATTACTGGCACCCACCACCATGTCTGACTAATTGTTGTATTTTTAGTAGAGACAGGGATTTGCCATGTTGGTCACGCTGGTCTCGAACTCCTGACCTCAGGTGATCTGCCCGCCTCGGCCTCCCAAAATGCTGGGATTACAGGCATGAGCCACTGTGCCCAGCCTAAAATGATAAATTTTAAGTTGTGCATATTGTACCACAATAAAAGTTTTTAAAGGTAAGTTAATTAATATAAAAAGAGGACAAAAAGGCATTCATAAGACTCCAAAAGTAAGTAGGTATCTGAGGGGTGATCAACAGGACAGGATCCTCAAACCACCAGGTAACTACCAATATGTGAGTCAAAGAACTACATGGGGATGCTGCTGAGCAGGCAAGTGACACTGATGACACAGATGACCTTTGTGACCTTCCAAAAGTTCCCTATGGCAGCAAGTGCAAGGCAGCACCATACAAGGACAATATCTAGTGTCACCACCTATAAAAGTTCCTCAATGCTACAACCAGGTCTGAAAGTCTGTGAACCGCCCTCTTCGCACTGGCCACATGAAGGACAGCTGTTCATTTTCACCAACTCTCAGGTTTTCTCTTTTACTCCCCAGAAGAGTGACAGTGGTTTTCCAATTTTAGAAACTCACAGATTAAAAGACACATGCACACGTTATGTTTACTGCAGCACTATTCACAATAGCAAAGACTTGGAACCAACCCAAATGTCCAACAACGATAGACTGGATTAAGAAAATGTGGCACATATACACCATGGAATACTATGCAGCCATAAAAAGGATGAGTTCATGTCCTTTGTAGGGACATGGATGAAGGTGGAAACCATCACTCTCAGCAAACCATCGCCAGGACAGAAAACCAAACACCACATGTTCTCACTCATAGGTGGGAATTGAACAATGAGAACACTTGGACATGGGAAGGGGAACATCACACACTGAGGCCTGTTGCGGGGTGGGGGGAGGGGAGAGGGATAGCATTAGGAGATATACCTAATGTTAAATGACAAGTTAATGGGTGCAGCACACCAACATGGCACATGGATACACAGGTAACAAACCTGCACGTTATGCACATGTACCCTAAAACTTAAAGTATAATAATAAAAAAAAAGAAACAGATTAAAACTATTCTTGCCAAGTTTTAGGGCAACAGAATTCTTGCTCCCTTGTTTTCAGGAAACACATGTCACCCAAAGTCCAAAATGTTACTTTAGCCCTTCCTATAGATACCAATATTTCTACCAACCAATAATACAGCTACAGCAAAGAAAACCTCTCCCCAGGTCCCTTTATAAATTGCTTTACTTCCACAAACACTGTTCCTTTCAATATAAACTCTATGTGACAATTAAGTAAGAAAGGAACGTTTTCAAAGACCGAATATATATATATATATTCAATATATACACATATATATATTTTTTGAGATAGAGTCTTGCTCTGTCGCCCAGGCTGGAGTGCAGTGGAGCAATCTCAGCTCCCTGCAACCTCCACCTCCTGGGCTCAGAAAATTCTCCCACGTCAGCCTCCAGAGTAGCTGGGATTACAGGCATGTGCCACCACGCCTGGCTAATTTTTGTATTTTTGGTAGAGACGGGGTTTCACCATGGCTGGTTTCAAACTCCTGACCTCAGGTGATCCACCCACCTCGGCCTCCCAAAGTGCTGGGATTACAGGTGTGAGCCACCGCACCCAGCCTGAATATTAACATGTGTCTATTGATAATAAAATGCAAACCTAAAGAATCCTTCATAATCTAAACTTGTCATGAGAGACTCTCACAGGGTTTTAATTATCTGTAGCTTGCTAGGATAAAGGCATCTTCCCTTGTAACTTAAAAAAACTTAGTCTGAATTTTCTGGAACCCTCATAGACTGTTGGTAGGAATGTAAAATAGTGCAGCCTCTTTGGAAAAGTGTGGCAGTTCCTCAAAACGTTAAGGACAGAGTTACCATAAAACTCAGTAACACCACTACTTGGTATATACCTAAGAGAATGAAACATACATTCATTCAAAAACTCTCGCACGCAAGTTCACAGCAACATCACTCATAATCGCCAAAACCCATAAGCAACTCAGATGTTCATCAGCTGATAAACAGAAAAATAATGTGTTATATATCCATATGATGAAATATTATCATAAATATTTATGATAAAGGAACAAAATAATTAAAAATACATGCTACAACATGGATAAACTTACAAACATCAGGCTAAGAGACGTAAGACACAAAAGGTTACACATCTTATCATTCCAGTTATACAAAATTTCCAGAATAGACACCTCTGTAGAGACAGAAAATATATTAGTGTCTGCCTAGGGCTGGAGTGAAGAGTACACGGGGAGTGACTAAAATGTTCCAAAACCAGATTCTTGTGACTGTGGTACAACCCTGTGAATTTACTAAAAAACACTGAATTGTACACTTGAGACAAATTAATTACCTGGTATATGAATTACATCTTAAGCTGTTAAACTACATTTGAATTTTTAATCACCTTAAAAATTCAGAGGTCACCGGGCACGGTGGCTCACGCCTGTAATCCCAGCACTTTGGGAGGCCGAGGCGGGTGGATCACCTGAGGTCAGGAGTTCGAGACCAGCCTGGCCAACATGGTCAAACCCCGTCTCTACTAAAAATACAAAAATTTGCTGGGCATGGTGGCGGGCGCCTGTAATCCCAGCTACTTGGAAGGTTGAAGCAGGAGAATCGCTTGAACCTGGGAGGCAGAGGTTGCAGTGAGACGAGATCACGCCATTGTACTCCAGCCTGACTGACAGAGCAAGACTTCAACTCAAAAAAAAAAAAAAAAAATTCAGAGGTCAGGCATGCTGCCTCAGGCCTGTAAACCCAGCACTTTGGGAGGCCAAGGTGAGAAGATCACTTGAGCCCAGGAGTTTGAGACCAGCCTAGGCAACACAGTGAGATCCCCATCTCTATAAAAATCTTTAAAATGAGCCAGGACTGGTGGCACGTGCCTGTAGTCCAAGGTACTTGGGGGCTGAAGTGGAAGAATTGCTGAGCCCAGGAGGTCAGGGCAGCAGTGAGCCAAGATGGCACCACTGCATTCTAGCCTGGGCAACAGGGCAAGACCCTGTCTCAAAAAGAAAAAAAAATTCAGATATATTTTTAAAATATCACACAGCAAAAATGTACATTGAACATCAATAATTTTATTCTCTTGTGTCTACAGGTGGGTTCAGATCACTTATCTAGTATTTTAAAATATAACTTCAAATTTAACAATCATTTATTCATTCAGCAATGGTTTATTGACCATTAACTATAAAGCCAGATACTGTACTATACAGAGATGGATAAAATGCAGTGTTTGTCCTTAAAGATTACATTTTCACAAGGGAAACATAGATGTAAACCAATCAAATGTTTTTGTTTTTTAATATGCTGTTATAAAAATTATTTGTAACTTTAGCCCCTGTATTTATGTGTTTCCTGGCTTTAGATGTTTTCTAAATTTCCTTCCTAGTCAAAGGTAGACCAGTAGGTTACTTCCTATGTACTTTGTTTTCATAATTGCTTTATTAAAATACTATCCACAGAAAGTTTCTATCTAATCAATTAAACTCCTATACTTGACATACAAGCAAAGACTATCCCTGAGATAAACAAAATTGAGACACTATCTAAAATAGGCTATCAAAACCATCAGTCCCTGGCCAGCCGTGGTGGCTCACCCCTGTAATCTCGGCACTTTGGGAGGCTGAGGCAGGCGGATCACGAGGTCAGGAGATTGAGACCATCCTGGCTAACACAGTGAAACCCCGTCTCTACTAAAAATACAAAAAAAATTAGCCAGGCGTGGTGGCGGGTGCCTGTAGTCCCGGCTACTCAGGAGGCTGAGACAGGAGAATGGCGTGAACCCGGGAGGCGGAGCTTGCAGTAAGCTCAGATTGCACCACTGAACTCCAGTCTGGGCGACAGATCGAGACTCCGCCTCAAAAAAAATTTAAATAAATAAAAACAAAAACAAAAAACAAACAAAAACCATCAGTCCCATTAATCTTAAGCGTTTTCTTTCATTTCTGCCTCTACTGCTTCAGTTTAAAGAGTTTTGGCTGGGCACAGTGGCTCACGCCTGTAATCCCAGCACTTTGGGAGGCCCAGGCGGGCGGATCACAAGGTCAGGAGATCGAGACCATCCTGGCTAACACAGTGAAACCCTGTCTCTACTAAAAATACAAAAACTTAGCCGGGCGAGGTGGCAGGCGCCTGTAGTCCCAGCTAGTTAGGAGGCTGAGGCAGAAGAATGGCGTGAACCCGGGAGGCGGAGCTTTCAGTGAGCCGAGATCACACCACTGCACTCCAGCCTGGGTGACAGAGTGAGACTCTGTCTCAAAAAAAAAAAAAAAAAAAAGGAGTTTTGTTTTGTTTTGCTAGAAACTCTGAAAATTTGTTTAATTTGAAAGTAAAATTTGGGAATGTTTTTATCTGAAAACCTTTTTCTTAACCTAATATCATTTCCTATTGTAGCTGTAATTGAAAGCTATCTAAAATCAAATGGCTCTCATTTCACTTAAGTGGCCGAATCTTTCAAAAATAAACTCTCAATCCAATTTGTATAAAATGCTTTTACTGGCCGGGCGCGGTGGCTCACGCCTGTAATCCCAGCACTTTGGGAGGCCGAGACGGGCGGATCACGAGGTCAGGAGATCGAGACCTTCGTGGCCAACACGGTGAAACCCCGTTTCTACTAAAAATACAAAAAATTAGCCAGGCATGTTGGCGGGCGCCTGTAGTCCCAGCTACTTGGGAGGCTGAGGCAGGAGAACGGCGTGAACCCAGGAGGCGGAGCTTGCAGTGAGCTGAGATGGCGCCACTGCATGCACTCCAACCTGGGGGACACAGCGAGACTCGGTCTCAAAAAAAAAAAAAAAAAAGCTTTTACTGCTTATTTGAATAAAGTATTTCCTTCTTTACAACATTAGAAAACTCCAAAGATAAGATCAGCCTGGCCAACGTGGCAAAACCCTGTCTCTACTAAAAATACAAAAATTAGCTGGGCATGGTCACATGCGCCTGTAGTCCAAGCTACTCAGAAGGCTGAGACACGAGAATCACTTGACCTGGAGGTGGAGGTTGCAGTGAGCCAAGATCACGCCTCTGCACTCCAACCTGGGCAAGAGTGAGACTGTGTTTCAAAAAGAAAAAAACATTAGCTGGGCATGTAGCACGCCTGTAGGCCCAGCTACTTGGGAGGCTGAGGCATGAGGATTACTTGAGTCCAGGAGTTTGAGGCTGTGGTGAGCTATGATTGTGCCACTGCATTCCAGCCTGGGCAACAGAACGAACCTCTGTCTCTTGAAAAAAAAAAAAATGGGCTTAGTGTGTAGACTCACACCTGTAATCCCAGCACTTTGGGAGCTGAAGCAGGAGTTCAACTCCTGGCTGCTGGAAGCCAGGAGTCCAAGACCAGCCTGGGCAACAAAGCAAGACCCTGTCTCCACAAAAAGAAAAATTTTAAAAATTAGCCAGGCATGATAGTGTGCACCTGCAGTCCTAACTGCTCAGGAGGCTGAGGCAGGAGAACTGCTTGAGCTTAGGAGATGGAGGATGCAGTGAGCCACGATGGAGCCATACACTCCAGCCTGGGAGACCGAATGAGACCCTATCTCTAAATAAATGATAATGGCCACTCCTGGTGGCTCATGCTTGTAATCCCAGCATTTTGGGAGGCCGAGGCGGGTGGAGCACCTGAGGTCAGCAGTTCAAGACCAACCTGGCCAACATGGTGAAACCCAGTCTCTACCAAAAATATAAAAATTAGTGGGAGTGGCTAATTTAAAATACAAAAATTAGCCAGGTGTAGTGGCACATGCCTGTAATCCCAGCTACTCAGGAAGCTGAGACAGGAAAATCTCTTGAACCTGAGAGGCGGAGGTTGCAGTGAGCTGAGATCGCACCACTGCACCCCAGCCTGGGCGACAAGAGCATGACTTCATCTCAAAAAAAAAAAAAATTAATTAAATAAATAAAAATTAAAATAAAATAAAAATTTGCAAAAAACTCTTAAAATGCTTAAAATGTTATCTTAAATTTAAATAACCTCACAGAGAATTTTTAGGACGGTAGCAATGCTCTGAATACTATAATGGTGGACACATGCTATTACACATTTGTCCAAACCCATAAAAAGTACATCAACAAGAGCAAACCCCTATGCAAACTAGGGTTTCTGGATGACAATGATGCATCAATGTAAGTTCATTGATGTTGGCAAATGCACCACTCTGATGGGGGATGCTGCTAATGTGGGAGAGGCTCTGCATGTGTGGGGGCAGGTAGTACATAAAAAAAATCTCCGTACCTTCCTCTCAATTTTGCTGTGAAACTAAAACTGCTCTAAAAAATTGTTTTTAATTTAAACAACTCAGTATCTTCCATTGTGAATTCACCAGCCATATCTCTTACTTGTAAAAACTGCATGGGACACTATTCCATTTTCAAACGAACACATTTCATGTTTTATGAACTTTTAAGCACTTAAACATACAACACAATGTGTTTCCCAACTGGCATGTGCTCTCTCACTGTATGCTCTCCAAGTGGAGTAACTGCTGAAGAAAAGTGAAGGAAAGGCCCCTTCAATATTAGACACAGAGCTGACTGACCCTTCTAACAGGGGAAAGGTGATTGAAACTGCGCCATGAGCCACAGAAGAGGCTGGAGCTGCCCAGGGGGGCCCCAAGATGGTTTGATCTGGGGGAGGGTGAATGTGAGTGTGGATGGAAGTCCCCGGTGCTCCAAGAGGGAGGGCCCCAAGAGAGATAACATTCAGGTCCTTACAAAGGACACACATGCAGAACTGAATTATCTACAGTGCAACCCTTCATCTGACAGTTTCTGCACAGAAAAGGAGGCAGAGAACTATGCAGACCTTAGCATAAGTACTGTGTCAAACAGCATTCTATAGGAGCACGGGAGGCTGAAGAAAAAGTAGAATATTAAATAAAACAAAACAAAGAGGAGCCTAAATTTACAAAGAGGAAGAAAACCTGAGATTTAAGTCAGCTAATAACTTTTGGGAAAAAGAAGTGCATTTTATGCTAAAGTTCAAAAAATGAAACCACAGGAAAAAATGTAAATTTGCCATTAATTCTTTGTCATTTACAGCCAAAAACGTTTATCTTTTTTTGTGTGTGAATACTCCAGAAATGGCTGGGAAAAAACTATTTGCTTATCAATAGCGTACCTGCGGCCAGGCACGGTAGCTCACACCTGTAATCCCAGCACTTTGGGAGGCCAAGGCAGGCGGATCGCTGGAGGTCACCAGTGTGGCCAACATGGTGAAACCCCATCTCTACCAAAATACAAAAATTAAACGGGTGGTGGCGAGCGCCTGTAATCCCAGCTACTCAAGAGGCTGAGGCATCAGAATCTCTTGAACCCAGGAGGCGGAGGTAGCAGCGAGCCAGGATCGCACCACAGCACTCCAGCCTGAGCGATACAGCGAGACTGTCTCAAAAAAAAAAAAGTGTACCTGCTAACAACTGATCCTGCTGGTACAAGCAACAGCAATAAACAGAATTTCTTCAAAAGACTATTTCTTTCCACAGTAATACCCACAATCATATAAGAAAATTACGCCAAAAATATTTTACACTCGTTATTCAAAGACTATCCAGTTAATCTGGTCAGTCTTAGCCAATCTTTGGCTAAAGATTTTAGAGATTTTCTTCTAACATATGTTATCCTCCTCAGAGAGGCCAGTTTCTCCAATAAATGAAACAATACTTAATTTCCTTCTAAGTGTCCTCAGAACTTGGCCAATAATCTTGGCAATAATTCTTGAGCATTTCTCTTCTTCGCTTTTGGCCCTTTTGGGAGACAAAAGGAGATTAACTAAGAAACTTCAAGGACTTTAAAGTCTACTAAGGCCGGATGCAGTGGCTCACGCCTGTAATCCCAGCACTTTGGGAGGCCAAGGCGGGCAGATCACTTGAGGTCAGGAGTTTGAGACCAGCCTGACTAACATGGTGAAACCCTGTCTCTACTAAAAGTACAAAAATTAGCTGGGCATCGCTGTGCACACCTGTAATCTCAGCTACTCAAGAGGGTGAGGTGAGAGAATTGTCTGAGCCCGGGAGGTGGAGGTTGCAGTGAGCCAAGATTGCGCCACTGCACTCCAGCCTGGGCGATAGAGCGAGACTCTGTCTCAAGAAATAAATAAATAAATAAATAAATAAATATTGACTAAATTTCACTAAGCTACCGACCTAGTAAACACTAGACATCAGGTATTAGAAAGTAGAAAGTTAGCAACTTGCCCCAAGGTATGCCAGGTTGGTAGGTTTTACTATTCCATGACAACTCCTACAACTTTCACCTCTCACTGCATAACTTCAAATCACAGCCTTCCACATCTGCTTTTCTTTCTTTCTTTTTTTTTTTTTTTTGCCATGTACTTTTCTTTCTTTTTTTTTTTTTGCCATCTACTTTTCTTTCTTTCTTTTTTTTTTTTTTGCCATGGAGTCTCACTCTGTCGCCCAGGCTGGAGTGCAATGGCACAATCTCAGCTTACTGCCACCTCCACCTCCCAGATTCAAGAGATTCCCCTGCCTCAGCCTCTCAAGTAGCTGGGATTACAGGCGTGTGCCACCATGCCCAGCTAATTTTTATATTTTCAGCAGAAACAGGGTTTCGCCATGTTGGCCAGGCTGGTCTAGAACTCCTGACCTCAGGTGATCCACCCGCCTTGGCCTCCCAAAGTGCTGGGATTACAGGCATGAGCCACGGCGCCCGGCCGGCCTTCCACATCTGTACAGTGGAATTCTAGATCACTAAAAATTCTCAGCTGTAGTAAATGAAAAAAAGCTAACTAGGCCGGGCGCGGTGGCTCACGCTTGTAATCCCAGCACTTTGGGAGGCCGAGGTGGGCGGATCACGAGGTCAAGAGATCAAGACCACAGTGAAACCCCGTCTCTACTAAAAATACAAAAAATTAGCTGGGCGTGGTGGCGGGTGCCTGTAGTCCCAGCTACTCAGAAAGGCTGAGGCAGGAGAATGGCGTGAACCCGGGAGGCGGAGCTTGCAGTGAGCCGAGATTGCGCCACTGCACTCCAGCCTGGGCAACAGAGCGAGACACCGTCTCATAAGAAAAAAAAAAAAATAGCTAACTAGACACAAGTAGGAACAATATACTTCCACTATATTAATTACACAAATATTTTATATACACATACGAAAAGGATAAACAGACACATACACCTGTACATGCAGTAAGTCATTCTGGAATGACAAAGAGAAGTGCAGATTGGGGTTAGAAGAACAATGATCTTTTATGGAATATGTTTTTGTACTCCACTATATATGTTTACCATTTACCTGCATGAAATTATTTTAAGTAAATCCAACCTGTGAAAAATGAATATAAGCTATATATTTGTTAGTAGGAAGCTATATAAGAAATTAAGCTCCCTTTGCTGCATACAAGCTTCAGGACTCTCCACAGTCTGTTTTTTTCTCTCCCCCACTCTCCCACACTTCATCTTTCTGCCTCTATATTTACATAGTTTAATTCTGCTGGCATTTGAATTTCCCTCTTGCTCACATCCTAACTCAGTCCAGAAGTTATCAATCCCCACTCGGGAGGTCTGGTAGCAAATCCCATGAATGACAGCAACCTGCAGCTCCTGCCCCACAGCGATGAGCTGGTTAGCAGAGAGCCTATTGTCGGCTGGGCGTGGTGGCTCACGCCTGTAATCCCAGAACTTTGGGAGGCTGAGGCAGGCGGCTCACCTGAGGTCGGGAGTTCGAGACCAGCCTGACCAACATGGAGGAAACCCCGTCTCTACTAAAAATACAAAATTAGCCAGGTGGCGCATGCCTGTAATCCCAGCTACTTGAAAGGCTGAGGCAGGAGAATGGCTTGAACCTGGGAGGCGGAGGTTGCGGTGAGCCAAAATCGTGCCATTGCCCTCCAGCCTGGGCAACAAGAGGGAAACTCCGTCTCAAAAAAAAAAAAAAAAAAAAAGAGAGAGAGTGAGAGAGAGACAGAGCGAGCCCATCGTGCTCAGAAGGTAAAGGCTGCTGGAGCCATACTTGCCCACCTGTGCCTGAGCAAATGAGCACAGCACACTGTAGGCTTCCACATGCCCCTTCCCTATGAGTGCTAGCTCAAAGCTGTAGAATGACTCCAAGGTCTGTCAACTCCACAGGTGAGGAAGGGACTCTGGTTAAATCCTCCTTGACCCTGAACCCTCTATCTTGCCCCCCCACTGCTTCCTTTTGTAACTTTCCCTATCACCACTCTGAAACACCCTTGTGAGAGTCGTTTTGAACTCTGCATAGCCTAAAGTCCTTCTCTAAAGCTCCACTATCTTAGGGTTTATAATCAAACCTGGATGTCGTGCCACATCCAGCACTGACACTGATCCATCACTGGCCTTTCCCTGTATTTCTTCCTGGGAAGACCCATGGCTGCTGCCTTCTGTGCCAAGATAGAATGGCAGGGACTTTTTCCCCTAACATTGTTGCTAACTGTCCACCAGCCCTAAATTGCTCTGAGGATTAGACCACAGCCTCTAAACAATCATAAGTGTCCATTTTCCAAGGGAACATGGCAACTGGTCCCAGTCAAGTGGAATGGGAAATCCATGGGTTTGGGAACCAGACAGGCCTGGAATAAATCCTAGCTCAGCCAGCTCTTTTCTGTGGCAGTCTCCTTACCATTTACTAAGCCTATCTGTAAATGAGGATAATAATTCCTACCTCCTGAGACGTTTATGAAAATCAAATGAGTTACTCCCCTATGGAAAACCTGCCACTGGGACTCGCCCTCTTTACTCATGTGACACATTCCATTTCTCATCTCAGCCCCACAGCTAAATCCACCAGATTAGCCGTGACCCTGTATCATTTAGTCACTAAACCTTGGACACATCTTAAAATCTTAAAGCGTAAAGATCGTATTTCTGATATACTCCTTCCTTCCTATGAAAACCAAAGTTTTGGCCAGGCATGGCAGCTCACGCCTGTAATCCCAGCACTTTGGGAGGCTGAGGTGGGTGGATCACTTGAGGTCAGGAGATCAAGGCCAGCCTGGCCAACATGGTGAAACTCCGTCTCTACTAAAAAATACAAAAATTAGTCAGGTGTGGTGGCCAGCGCCTGTAGTCCTAACTACTCAGGAGGCTGAGACAGGAGAATCATTTGAACCCAGGAGGTGGAGGCTTCAGTGAGCCAAGATCACACCACTGCACTCCAGCCTGGGCAACAGAGTGAGACTCCATCTCAAAAAAAAAAAAAAAAAGAAAGAAAGGTTTGGAAACTATTATAAGGACATACTATGAGCAGCCAGTCCAAGCGAAGAAAAAAGAGTATCTTCACCTCTGTTAATTACATAGTCAATAACTTCAGTAAAATACACAGAGAGAGACACACCTTCCTGCTTTCTTTGGTGCTTACCTTCTTTTTTAACTTCTTTTCTGCTTAACTTCCTTTTTAATAATGGCCAAGATTCATAAGATCTTTAAGACCCTCAGGAACCCTTTTCCTCATTTTTGAAAAGAGGAAAAAAAGGCCCAGGGAGCTTAAGTAACTTCTCCAAAGTTGCACAGTTAGTTAATGATATACAGTTGTGTGACTTTAGTACACAGTGCTTAAGCCCAGCAAATGGAGTAATTAGTGAAAGCTTAGTCAAGGTGATATCACACTGCTAGGCTGTATTTCATGGAGCTTAGAACACTTTGAAGACATTTAAAGATATTCTGTGAATTATAGTATGTGTATTTAGTTGCCGGAAACAACAAGATTCCACAGGTCTTTATTTGGTGGATATCTCATACCTCCCACATTCTAGACCAGTGCCATCGAATTAGAATTTCTAAGAGACAGAAATGCATTATCCAATATGATAGACCTTAGATGTGGCTAGTGAGCACATGAAATGTGGCTAGTGTAATGAAGAAACTGAATGTTTTCATTTATTTCATTGTAATGAATTTAAATAGCCACATGTGGCTAGGGGCTTCCATATTGGACAGCACAACTCCAGACCCCTGTAATTTAGAGACCTGGTGCAGTATGCATGTTGAGTATTGAGCTTTGGAGACAGATAAACTCATTCAGATACTTTCTAATTCAGTGAACTTGGCCAATCCCATAACTGTGTTATGTCTCAGGTTTCACATGTGTAAAAAAGAACATATTCCTCCTTAGCACACAGGGGAGAGAATTCAAGCCAATGTGGCCACCTTCCCGTGTTACTTCCCTCTCACTCAAATTTGACACTAGGATTTGGCCTTTCTAGACACTTTCCCCAAATAGATGCAGTGGAGAAGTGGACTTCTAGTTCTAGGAAACAAGGATATTTAGTTCCCACAAGGAAGACTGGAAAACGAAGGGGTGGACTGAGATGAAATCTGAACAATCTCACCTCTCTCTGACATCATTCTCTATCCAGATTCAGTCTTGACTAATAATCAACAGGAAAGAGTTGAACCTGCATTTCTAGAATTCATGGCCCCCGCTTTGTGATGTAGGCAAAAACAGACCTTCAGAGGGAGAATCCTTTACAAAATCCTCTAAGCTCTAAACATTGTATGTAGCTCAGAGGAGTCCTGCTGTTTCTGTGGCTGCAGCCCTTCTTCCTCCCTCATGCCCAGCCTCCATGGGAACCCCAGCCCCTCCAGATTACCTGAAGCTGCAGTGGTGGGGACACTGGCCGGTGGTGGCTGAGAGGGGCCACTGCTCTCAGTCATGAGGCATGGGTTGCTGCCATTGTTCTCTCTTTTGACAAGTAGCTCGGCTGCACTGGGCAGTGGGATGGGGTGGCTGATGCCCAGTTCCTCCTCCTGGGCCTGCTGCCTTCTCAGGGCCACCTGGAAGCACACGACAACGAGTCATCCTCCAGCACTCCAGAATCAGCTTTGCCAAAACACAGAAGCCCCACCCATCCCAGACACCATGATTCCCTAGCTCGGGAGGTGAGGTCTGAAAATCTCCCATTTCTTCTTAAACCCACCCAGGTAACTATGATGTGCAAAGCGGAGAAACAGTTTTGAGCCAGACAGTAGGTGCTAAAAAATGCTTGTTGCCAGACATGGTGGCACATGCCTGGAATCCCACCTACTCAGGAGCCTGAGGCAGGAGAATCACTTAAGCCCAGGAGTTTGAGGCTGCAGTGGGCTATGATTGCGCCACTGCACTCCAACCTCGGAGACAGAGCAAGACCCTGTCTCTTAACAAACAAACAAAAAAGCTTGTTAAACAAATGACTGTGTAGAATAAGGTTGGCTAGGGAGGATCAGGAAAAAACTGTAGTCAGCCAAGGGGAGGAGTACAATCTGAAGAGCAGAGTGGGTCAGAAGCACTGACAGATTAGAAAGGAAAATGGGATCACTCACTCCTTCATTCCACAAACTCGTAAAAGGCCACTGTACTAAAAATACAGACCAGTAAGAGTAGATTGCATCCTACGTTACTTACTGTTTAACAGATGAAACAGGGCCAGGAGTGGTGGTTCGCACCTATAATCCCAGCACTTCTGGAGGCGGAGGTGGGCTGATCACCGGAGGTCAGGAGTTCGAGATCGGCCTGGCCAACATGGTGAAACCCCATCTCCACTAAAAAAAATACAAAAATTAGCCGGGCATGTTGGCCCACCTGTAGTCCCAGCTACTCCGGAGGCTGAGGCAGGAGAATCGCTTGAACCTAGGAGGCAGAGGTTGCGGTGAGCCGAGATCGCGACACTGCACCCCAGCCTGGGCGACAAAGCAAGACTACGTCTCCAAAAAAAAAGGCAGCGAAACAGGAGGCAAACATGCAACCACAACACAAGGCAAACTGTGACAAACACCACAAGAGTGGTACACAGAAGTACCTTTCACTCCTACAGAAGAAAGTCAGAGAGAGAAATGTCTTTAACATGTTAAAATCAGCCAGCAGTAGTATTTGGACAGAACCTTGAAGAATAGGATGAGGAGGACTTGGACAGGCAAGGATAAAGGGGCAGAACATACTGGAACAATATGGAACAGGGTGGGCAGGAAAGGCAGGGGCTGCTTAGGAAAGCCTGCAGAGCCCTGATTCCTGGGGTGGAGGGAGCATATGGGAGAAGCAGTGGGGAAACAGGCTGGAATCTGGTGTTGAAGTCCCTGGAGGAAGAAGAGGCTGACAGCAGCGAGGAAGGGAGAAGACAGGTGTGTGATATTCCAGACAGACAGGAAGGAGAGAGCCAGAACTGGGGACTGGAAAGGACCTGACATACCCAAGAAGCTCTTCATGGTCCCTCTTCAATTTATCTTCTTTTAAATAACAGTTAAAGATTGAAAAAAGGCCAGGCGGGGTTGCTCACACCTGTAATCCCATCACTTTGGGAGGCTGAGGCAGGTGTATCATCTGAAGTCAGGAGCTCGAGACCAGCCTGACCAATATGGTGAAACCTCATCTCTACTAAAAATACAAAAACTAGCCAGGCATGGTGGTGTGCGCCTGTAATCCCAGCTACTCAGGAGGCCAAGAGGAGAATTACTTGAACCCAGGAGGCGGAGGTTGCAATGAGCCGAAATTGAGCCACTGCCCTCCAGCCTGGGCAATAGAGCAAGACTCCATCTCAAAAAAATAAATAAATAAAAAATAAGATTGAAAAAACAGGTTTAAAGAAAATTAATTGTATTTTTGCTTACTACATGTAACAAAGACTTTCTGTTGAAACTAAGGTATGGTGCTCACGAAATGACAGTGAAGCACCCACACCGCAGAGCTGCCCAAATATAAACCAAAGTTGAAATCAAAACGTTCTATTAAAAAACCCAACTACAGGCCAGGCGCAGTGGCTCACGCCTGTAATCCCAGCACTTTGGGAGGCCAAGGCGGGTGGATCACCTGAGGTCAGAAGTTTGAGACCAGCCTGGCCAATATGGTGAAATCCCAAATCTACTAAAAATACAAAAATTAACCGGGTGTGGTGGCGTGCACCTGTAGTCCCAGCTACTCGGGAGGCCGAGGCGGAAGAATCGCTTGAACCCGGGAGGCGGAGGTTGCAGTGAGCCGAGACCGTGCCACTGCACTCCAGCCTGGGGGACAGAGCGTGACTCCTGTCTCAAAAAAAAAAAAAAAAGGAAGGGAGAAAAACAACTACAATTTATATGTTGCTTTAGGAAAACTACAGTCCAAACATAGAAAGCTGATTAATTGGGAAGTAATTTTCCTCATAGCCAAAAAAAGTCTTCGACTTAGAAAAATTCACCTTAAATAATTAATTACTTAAGATTAAATAATTAAGCTTAAATCTTGGATTTCCTATTACTAAGCAAGAGGCTTAGAAAGAGAACATCAATGAATCTGACCAGAAACAAGTTTTAAACCCCTGCAAACCTCTGAAGTATGTCAGTGCATACTCACACCCTTACACAAACCCGATGCATATCCAAAATGCCCAAGTATCTACTCCCACACTAAGGACCATCTCTCAAAGTTTCTTAGGAAATATTATATAAAAAGGAAAGGGGATAACAATTGATTAAAAACGCAAGTATACAATTATTTTTGAATCATACATAAGATCAATTTCAAACTATTTAAAAATGACTAAAAGTAGTTTTATGGATTTTTAAGGATTCATCTGGCACAGTACACACCTTCCGGTGTAGAAAATACTTAAGTTTCCCATTCTAAGTGACCTTGAGTTGCTTTTGTTTTTAACGGTGTAAGCAGCCTCCTCTACTAATAAAGGTTATTCGAAATTAATTCCTCTACTAGAATATTTTTACTACATTTTGAGAAATCCCCCAAGCATGTTCTCCACACTAAATATTTAAGCCAACAACTAAATGTTTAGAGTATTTTTCTACCCAGAGTATAATTTAAAATCCATTAATTTTTTTCAGTAAACTCATTGTGACGCATTTTACTGCCATACCCAGTGTATTCTTTTCATCCACTATAGATTAAGCTTAAAAAAATCTATTAAGAAATTAAGCAAAACAATATCTATTTTCATGACTGCACTCGCCATCTGTGAAGCCAAAATACGTTTAGTATAAAACACATTTGTAAAAATCTGATGTATTATATAAAAGCATATAACCTTCGGGCATTTGTTGTCAATGAGGATATTTACACGTTCCTAATCAAAAGTAGCACATCGTTAGCAAACATTTCTTTGTTATCTTCTCATTTTAAATAACCTGCCTTAAAAAGATGAAACAACTTTTAACTGGAAATAACGTGGATTACTGCCTTCTAAAAATCCTTTTAGAACGCTAACGACATTAACTTTCCGTTAAAATGTGAAATTACTAGCCGACTTACGAACCTTTAAAAAAACAAAACCACAGACGGACAAAACCTCAAACCTGAGCGCGCTTTTTTCCACCTGCGCACATTTTTTAAAATTCTTAAGCGTGCTTTGAAACATCTTCAAAGTAATTTGCACTTTAATCTTCGGTCGAGAATGCACATTTTAAAATGCTAATAAAATTTCCAGAGTTCTCAAAATGGCTGAGGCGCTCAGGCTCCATCCACGGGGGGCGAAGACAAAAAGTGCGCCAGGCGCACAGGGAAGACGACGCAACGCTGCGTCCATTGCAGCGACTTTTCCAGAAAGACAACACAGGCTTTCCGACGGGTTACCCGGGTAAGCAGCAGCCCAGCCGAGTCTCCCTTTCCCCCTAACCGAGCGGCGCCCTCCAGGATCCTCTCTAATTTAAGTGCAGCTCAGCAAGGAGGGAGAGTCAGAGATTCTGGGGACGCTCGAGGAAATCTAACCGCGAAACCCTCAGCTCCCAAGGCACGGTCGGAGATCTTGGGACCCTGAAGCGGAAAGAATTCCGCAATTCTCTGCTGGGAGAACGGGGCTAGAGATCGCGGGGATTCCCTTGGAGTCGAACCCTCCCCACTACCCTCACCTCGGAGGGCGGGAGCGAAGATCCTGGAGACTCCTCTAGCGCAATGAACCCCGCCAACTCTGTTGGAGCGCGGGCTCTGGGATTGCGGGGAAGCCCAGCGGGGCGAAACCCGAAATTCCCTGCCCTGAGAGCGGGATCAGGGACCTCAGGGACCCGGGAGCAGAGGGAACCCCCGCAACTCTCTTCAGCGGCGCGAGTTAGAGATCCCATGGACCCCCGTAGAGGTGAACCCCGCAACTCCGCCGAAAGGCAAGGTCAGAGGTCGTAGGGAACCCCGAGCCGAGCGAAGCTCGCAACTCTGCCCGGGGGGCTGGATCACAGACGCGTCTCCGGCCCTCCCAGACCGGCGTTGTAGCGTGGCCCGGAGCCCAGGACCCCAGGCGCCGCGGCCGTCGGCGGTACTCGCAGCATCTCTCCACAACCCAAGACCCGCATGGCGACGGCCTTGCTGGGGGGAGTTCATTCAAAAAACTCGGGCCCCGCCGGGATCGGTGGCCCACGCCTGTAATCCCAGCACTTTGGGAGGCCGAGGCGGGTGGATCACCTGAGGTCACGAGTTCGAGACCAGTCTGACCAATATGGTGCAACCCCCGTCTCTACTAAAAATGCAAAAATTAGCCGGGCATGGTGGCGTGCGCCTGTAGTCCCAGCTACTTGGGAGGCTGAGACAGGATAATTGCGTGAACCCGGGAGGCGGAGATTGCAGTGAGCCGAGATCGCGCCACTACACTCCAGCCTGGGCAACTGAGCGAGACTCCATCAAAAAAAAAAAAAAAAAAAAACCCTAGGGCTGAACCCCGGCTCCCAGACGCCCGCACCCACCTGCGCGGCCATCACGCGCTGCCTCTCGGCGATCAGGTTGCACTTCTTGCACTGGCAGTCCCGCCACATGCAGAAGCGCTTGTGGCCCTTGAGCGGCGACGCGTAGCCGTGGTTCCTGCAGCGTGCGCACTTGGGCAGCCGCGGGGACTTCTTGCTCCCGGCACCCAGGCCCGACGCCCCGGAGCCGGAGCCGCCTCCGCCGCTGCTGCCCCCGGCGCTGGAGCAGCCGGCCGCCCCCATTAGCGCTCCAGACGCTTTGCCAAAGCCCCCGGCTTTGCCCTGCGGCGGTGCCCCGGGGACGTGAGGGGCTTCCGACGGTGTAGAGGGCTTGCTGAATGCCTCGTCGTTGGGCATGGTGCCCCTAGGAGAAGTGTGGGCACTCTGGCCGCCTCTCTCGCCTGGAGACTGCTGTAAGGGATGAACCCGACGGACAGCGAGGCTCCAGAGGAGGCGGCGCAGGAGACGTGTGCGCTGCAGCCGGAGGTGCAGCTGAAGTGGCGAGGTCTGGACACGCCACGCCCGGAGTGGTGGGGGGTTGTGCCTTTTCTTTTGGCGCGCGCGCGCGCGACTCAGAACTTTTGGATACTTTTCAGAACATTCCCGGGACTGCCTGGGAGGGAGCGTGGCCACGCCCAACGCCCCCCACTCCAGCCACCGCTCTCCAGCTGTTTGCAAACTTGCACCGGCTGCAAGCATCCAGGGCTTTGCTGCAGGGTCCCTGCAAGCGCAGAGAGATACAGAGCGGCCCGGGAATCGTGTGGCACCCCTCCCCCCGCTCTTGGAGGCGCCAAGACCTGGTTGCCAAAGCACGGTGCACCGAGAAAGCTGGGCTCCCCAGGTCAAGACCAGAGCCGTGCTTGCATGCTTAGAGGAGGTGCAAACCACCCTACGGGGTCTTCTAGCTCCCTTTCCCCCAGAAACACGCAGCAGATTTGATAGAGCCGACCTTGGCAGCAGCCAAGTCAGAAAAAAATTTTTTTTTCTCGCTTAAGAGAATTAAATGTGAGGTGGAAGGCCTGCGAAATTTATAGGGTAAATGAGATTTGCCCCATATACGGCAAATAAGATCCTCAGTGTGTAGGGCACAAGCACTTCAAAAATTTCAAAGGTTGGAACTTTCTGTTCTTCGTTTATCCCTTCCTGCGTCTGTGTTCATTTGCTCACAAGACTTCGACCTCCTTCGCACCAGATAACTTTACGATCTACTGTTCCAGCCCGTGTTCCCGTTCACTTCAGGTGCATATAGCTTCTTGCCTGTGAGGCCGCTTAAACTTAGACTCTGCAGGCACGGGAAACTCAAAAAGAAACATATATATTAAAAAACGGGGGTTGGGGGGGTGGTTACACAGATGTAGACATTTATCAAAACTCATTCTACACTTCATATCTGTGCATTTTACTGTATGTCATTATACCTCTAAACACACACACACACACACGCACACACACAAAAACAAAAAAAAAACAACCTGTCTGGATCATCTTACAGCCTGTCCCAGGGATCTCATCCTGAACTCCCGCCCCAGCCATGCCTGTGTCCTCTGCACCTGCACAACAAATGTATCCCTAAGGCCTGCTGAGCAAAAGTTCTTCCTACACACCCACGTGCCCCCTAAGGCCAGCCCTTCACCTCAAGTCTGAATCTCTACATTAGCTCCCAGCTGGTATCTCCATGTCTTAGTCTTCCAGTATATTCTATACACACAGCAGGGGGCCCCAGCAGTACATTGCTATTGTTTTCCATGTTAACAAGTTAAAGACCCCGGAGTGGGTCTTAATGCACTTTGAATGCCCCTTATTTTCCACCAGCACTGGTACTCGCCTTCAGGATCCTGGGCCGCCTCCAGACCTAGGGGATTATTTCTCCAAAGAGGCATGGTCATCCTGTTCAGCTTCTCATCAAAATGGTTGTACTGTGGCCACCTCTTTCAGCAGTTTCGTGTTTTCAGCACTGAGTTCTGAAATCCTGGAATCTGCCTTTGGAGCTCTAATTCTGAGACCTCTCTCGCAGGCCCTTTCCCTCAGTCTGAAATTTCTCCATTAGTATTCTCTGTCTGAAAATTACTTCCAAAAGAAGCTTCTAGCTTTACACACCACCTCATACCCTACCTGTGAAACCAGTGAATACTCCTGACAGGAGCTAGGTTGCAACCATCTATCCCATTCTGGAAACTTATAAATGACAACCACTTAAATCTTCCATTAAAACAATCTTCCATTAAAACTCGCATGTCAATTGCTATTAGCCAACATTTATGATGTTTTTCCAGATTTATATTTTATTTATTTAATTTTTAGAGATAGAGTCTTGCTCTGTTGCCTGGGCTAGAGTGCAGTGGCACAGTCATAGCTCACTGTAGCCTCCAGCTTCTGAGCTAAAGGGATCCTCCTGCCTCAGCCTTCCAAGTAGCTGGGACTAGAAGCATGTGCTACCATGCCTAATTTTTTTTTTTTTTTTTTTGAAACGGAGTCTCGAACTGTCACCCAGGCTGGAGTGCAGTGGCGCGATCTCAGCTCACTGCAAGCTCCGCCTCCCGGGTTCATGCCATTCTCCTGCCTCAGCCTCCCAAATAGCTGAGACTACAGGCGCCTGTCACCATGCCCGGCTAATTTTTTTGTATTTTTAGCAGAGACCGGGTTTCAACGTGTAAGCCGGGATGGTCTCGATCTCCTGACCTTGCGATCTGCCCACCTCGGCCTCCCAAAGTGCTGGGATTACAAGCATGAGCCACCAAGCCTGGCCCCAATTTTTAAAATTTTTTGTGGAGACATGGGCTTCCTATGTTACTCAGGCTGGTCTCAAACTCCTGGCCTCAAGTGGTTCTCTTCCTTCCACCTCCCAAAGCACTGAGATTTATAGGTGTGAGCCACCGTGCCTGACCCATATTTGTATTTTAATATATAAACTGGAGCTGAATCATTCCCAAGGTCCTGTCCAGTTCTAGAGACTGAAGTAGATGCAGGAAGAAGCAGCTGTCGAATCCCAAATTACAGGGGAATATATGTTCTTTATAAGCATCCTATTACTGGAATCTGTGAAGGAGGAATTTAAGCCCACAGAAAATTCGGCGCTAGGAATCTGTGTGACCAAGGTATTATTTTTTTTTTCTTTTTTTTTTTTTTGAGACCGAGTCTCGCTCTGTCGCCCAGGCTGGAGTGCAGTGGCACCATCTCTGCTCACTGCAAGCTCCACCTCCTGGATTCACGCCATTCTCCTGCCTCAGCCTCCCGAGTAGCTGGGACTACAGGCACCCGCCCCCACGCCCGGCTAATTTTTTGTATTATTAGTAGAGACGGAGTTTCACTGTGTTAGCCAGGATGGTCTCCATCTCCTGACCTCGTGATCCACCCGCCTCGGCCCCCCAAAGTGCTGGGATTACAGGCATAAGCCACCGCACCCAGCGTGACCAAGGTATTAAAACATAAAATATTGTGATGAAGTTAATAGCCTAGTAAAGTTTTTATTCACAAACCACAGAAGAGGTACCAGACAGGAGACCACCAAAAATAGAGACAGGCCCTGCACAGTGGCTCACGTCTATAATCTCAGCACTGTGGGAGGCCAAGGTGGGCGGACCACCTGAGGTCAGGAGTTCGAGACCAGCCTGGTCAACATGGTGAAACTCCTTCTCTACTAAAAATGCAAAATTAGCCGGGCGTGGTGGTGCACACCTGTAATCCCAGCTACTCGGGAGGCTGAGGCAGGATAATCACTTGAACCCAGGAGGCGGAGGTAGCAGTGAGCCAAGATCATGCCATTGCACTCCAGCCTGGGCAAAAAAAGCAAAACTCCATCTCAAAAAAAAAAAAAAAGTGGCCAGGCGCAGTGGCTCACACCTGTAATCCCAGCACTTTGGGAGGCAGAGGCAGGTGCATCATGAAGTCAGGGGTTCAAGACCAGCCTGACCAACATGGTGAAAGCCTGTCCCTACTAAAAATACAAAAATTAACCAGGCTAATTTTTGAGATTGTGGCTTGTGCCTGCAATCTCAGCTACTCAGGAGGCTGAAGCAGGAGAATCTCTTAAAACCCGGGAGGCAGATCTTGCAGTGAGCTGAGATTGCGCCATTGTACTCTAGTCTGGGCAGCAGAGGGAGACTCCGTCTCAACAAAAAAAAAAAAGTCTGGGCGCAGCGGCTCATGCCTGTAATCCCAGCACTTTGGGAGGCCGAGGCAGATCACTTGAGGTCAGGAGTTCGAGACCAGCCTGACCAACATGGTGAAACCCTGTCTCTACTAAAATACAAAAATTAGCTGGGCAGGGTGGTGGGTGCCTTTAATTCCAGCTACTTGGGAGGCTGAGGCTAGAGAATCGCTTGAACCCTGGAGGCAGAGGTTGCAGTGATCCGAGATGGTGCCACTGCACTCTAGCCTGGGTGACAGAGTGAGACTCCGCATCAAGAAAAAAAAAAAATAGAGACAGGAAGGCCCCAAGAATGAACAAATTTGTACTGGATATTTCAAGTAGCCTGGCTTTGTTGTCTCCTTTCTCTCTTCTTTTTCCAGACATGGAAGCCATAAAGACGATGATGCAGATTATGGCTTACACCCATAATCCCAACACTTTGGGAGGCCGAGGCAGATGGATCTTGAGGTCAAGGGATCGAGACCAGCCTGGCCAACATGGTGGAATCCCGTCTCTACTAAGAATACAAAAAATTAACTGGGCATGGTGGCACGCGCCTGTAGTCCCAGCTACTTGGGAGGCTGAGGCAAGAGAATCACTTGAACCCCGGAGGCAGAGGTTGCAGTGAGCCAAGATCTCACCATTGCACTCCAGCCTGGTAACAGAGCCAGACTCTCTCCAAATAATAAAAATGTTTAAAAAAATAAATAAATAAATATATTTTGGGGTAATGAAATGATCTAAAATTGGATTGTAGTAATGGTTGCAAAATTGTCAGTTTACTAAAATTATTTGTATGATTAAAACAAATAAATTTTATGGTATATAAATTATACCTCAAGGAAGCTATTTAAATTTTTTAAATTAAAAAACACAAAGAAAACTACCCATAATGTACAATATGGTTCCATTGTGGTTTTTTCATTGTTGAAATACAACTAATGCATGTTTATTTGTGCTTGAGCAGGTTATTTCATTTTCCCTGTGTGATAGGGTTATGAATGGTATTCTCCTACTTTATAATCTGACTTTTTTTTTTTTTTCCAAGACGGAGTCTTGCTCTGTCGCCCAGGCTGGAGTCCAGTAGTGCGATCTTGGCTCACTGCAACCTCTGCTTCTGGGGTCCAAGCGATTCTCATGTCTCAGCCTCCCTAGTAGCTGGGATTACAGGCGCCTGCCACCACGCCTGGCTAATTTCTTTTATTTTTAGTAGAGATGGGGTTTCACCATGTTGGCCAGGCTGGTTTGGAACTCCTGGTCTCAAGTGATCCGCCCGCCTCAGCCTCCTAAAGTGCTGGGATTACAGGCGTGAGCCACCGCACCCGCCCTGTCTGATTTTTTTTAACACTTAGCAGGCATTACTTTTAGTATTAGAATAAAACAATACATTGTTTTATTGGTGAGGCAATATAGCATATTGATTAAATGCATAGCTTTGAATCCAAGCTCTGTGACCTTAGGCTCCTTAACTGTCCTGTGACTCAGTCTTCTCACCTATAAAAAGGGGTTAATACTAATGCCTACTTCAAAGGGTTACTGAGAAGACTAAATTAGTTAATACTTGTGGAGTGCTGAGAAAAGTAAGTGGTACACAGTAACATGTCTTTTATTGTGGTTGTTATTTCCCAATTGGAAAGAAAAAAAGAGTACAGAGAAAGCAGATATATACACATATACACCTGCCACATACTGGAAGAACCTGTGGGGAGGGGAAGCTACAGAAGGCACTGATGATCAATTCCATCTACTTTGCATTTCGTCCACAGAAAGCTGTTTTTATCCCAGATCTTGGTACAACAGGTCAAGGGAAACTTCTCTGTGGTGCCTCTGACCATGTATATGAAGTGAGATACTATATGATCAAAATATTCAGCTCCCTATGCCAAATGTGTAGCTGTGAGTCAGCTGGCCTGAACTGACCATAAGGTGTACAGCTGTGTGTGATGAATGTCCAGGTTGATTCCATCTCATACGAGTCCTCCTCCACTAAATGCTACTGCTCCTACCAGCAGGTAGAAGGGACAAGTGGGACTGCTAGGACCTGAAGCATTTAGTGGAGGAGGACCTTGTATGAGATGGAAGATTAAACTGTAGTCACAGAGGATTTGAGGAGGCTGAAAGGAGAAAACAAGACATTCTAGGTCATGGGAACAACGAAAGGAAGGCTGGGCATTGGGAGTGTGCCTGTAGGTTGGGGGAGAGGGCACAGACATGCCAGTCTGGAACAGAGGAGTCAAGCTGGAGCCCAGCAGGAGATAAGGTTGGAAAGATAGCATGGCACCTTGCCTGCCAGTGAGGAATTTGGCTTCTATCCTTTAGGCAAATTGAGAGTGATGGAGGCTTTCGTCCTTGAGGTGTTCGAGGAATGAAAGTGTAAGTGTGGGTTCTGCCAATCACTGCCTGATTGGAACAAACCGGTTAGCAGCATCTTTGGGCTTTCTGTCCTTACACAGGGACAATATCAGGGATTAGGGATGTTTGTAAAATGCCAAGATGTTTGTTCTATGCCTGCCACATAGAAATTGCTTGATCATTGTTGGTAGCTGACACTGACTGTAGTTTGGATTGGAGGAACAGGAGGAACCTGAAAGCAGATAGTGCTGGCGTGGACCTAGTTGTTCAGAAAGACGGCTATGTTTGAGGTTGCAGCAGTGAAACCTAATTACCAACCACTTTCCTCTATGCATTTGAGTTCCCACCAACATCCACGCAGACAAACAAAGGCAGTCAGGATCCTGTGTATCTTAGGTAAGAATAGAGGTCTTGCAATCAGACTCCCTGTGTTGGAGTCCCAATTTTGCTATTTACCAGCCATATGCCTATGGGCAAGTCACTTACCCTCTTTGTGCCACCCTTTCCCCATCTGAAAATTGGAAATAACCTGAGAACTGTTGTGAAGATGAAATAATCGACGTATGTAAAGGGCTTAAAACAGTGCCTATGAGAGAATAAAGACTGTCGAAGTGTGAGGTATTACTGTTTTCTAATTCTGTAAGAGGAATTTCTTTTTTTTTTTTTTTGAGACGGAGTTTCACTCTTGTTGCCTAGGCTGGAGTGCAATGGCTCAATCTCGGCTCACCCAATCTCCGCCTCCTGGGTTCAAGAGATTCTCCTGCCTCAGCCTCCCGAGTAGCTGGGATTACAGGCATGTGCCACCACGCCTGGCTCATTTTGCATTTTTAGTAGAGACAGGGTTTCCTCCATGTTGGTCAGGCTAGTCTTGAACTCCTGACCTCAGGTGATCCGCCCGCCCTGGCCTCCCAAAGTGCTGCGATTACAGGTGTGAGCCACCGCTTCCGGCCCTTGCAAGAGGAATTTTGAAGCGCAAATTGAAGATGAGGGGGTCTAGGAGACAGGTTTTAGGATCTGAGCAGTTTGCTAGTTCTTCCCAAATAACGTGTTCTCAACAAAGTTAGTAATTAGAACCCCAGCTTGGAAACTGGAAGTAAATGACAAAGCCTCTAGGTGGTAAACATTTGTCTCAAGCACAGCATCCTGATGTTATCTGAGCATCCAGAGCCTGTCTCAGGCTCTTAGGAAGATGAGGGGTACACTAAGGTGGCACATCATAAGCAGCACACTGGCAGATTAGCAAAATGGAAGGCTGGTGAGAGGGGGCAGCACAGACATAAAACAGGGAAGCCGGGTCTGAGTTACTCAGGGCTGGGGCCATCACTGCCTTTTAGACTATACAGAGAGTGATTGGTTTTCACAAGTAATGCCTGTATGAGTTATCAAAAGAGCACGTCATGTTCATTTCATTACTCTTTTTTTTTTCTTTTTTTGAGACGGAGTCTCGCTCTGTCGCCCAGGCTGGAGTGCAGTGGCGCCATCTCGGCTCACAGCAAGCTCCGCCTCCCGGGTTCACGCCATTCTCCTGCCTCAGCCTCTCCGAGTAGCTGGGACTACAGGCGCCCGCCACCACGCCCGGCTAATTTTTTTTGTATTTTTAGTAGAGACGGGGCTTCACCGTATTAGCCATGATGGTCTCGATCTCCTGACCTCGTGATCCACCTGCCTTGGCCTCCCAAAGTGCTGGGATTACAGGTATCAGCCACCGCATCTGGCCTCATTACTCTTTTTTTAAGCGTGTGAATAATTTTAGATTTTTTTTCCCCAGTGAAAATTGTTAAAATGTAAGTTTTGACATGTAAAAGAGAAACTTTGTCATTTAGAAAAAGCACTGCATGTGATGCAGGTTAAATAAAGTAATTTAATGAAAATGGACTCATAATCCAGATAAATTAAGGTATTTATTTATTTATTTATTTTTGAGACGGAGTCTCACTCTGCTGCCAGGCTGCAGTGCAGTGGCGCCATCTCAGCTCACTGCAACCTATGCCACCCAGGTTCAAGCGATTTTCCCCTGCCTCAGCCTCCCAAATAGCTGGGACTACAGGTGTGCGCCACTGCCCAGCTAATTTTTGTATTTTTAGTAGAGACAGGGTTTCACTACGTTGGCCAGGATGGTCTCAATCTCTTGACCTCGTGATCTGCCTGCCTTGGCGTCCCAAAGTGCTGGGATTACAGGTGTGAGCCACCTTGCCTGGCCAAGATATTTATTTATTTATCTTTTTATTTTTTTGAGACAGAGTCTCACTCTGTCGCCCATGCTGGAGTGCAATGGTGTGATCTCAGCTCACTGCAACCTCTGCCTCCCAGATTTAAACGATTCTCCTGCCTCAGCCTCCTGAGTAGCTGGGATTACAGGCGCCTGCCACGGTGCATGGCAAATTTTTGTATTTTTAGTAGAGACGGGGTTTCACCATCTTAGCCAGGCTGGTCTCAAACTCCTGACATTGTGATCCACCCGCCTCGGCCTCCCAAAGTGCTGGGATTACAGTTGTGAGCCACTGTCCTGGCCCCAAGATATTTATTTTTAAGATAATTGTAGATGACTTTTCAGTATTAACTGCTGTTTTGAAACAATCAGGAGACTGACTCATATTAATCTAAAGGAAAAAAATAGTTTATCATCATACATTTTTCTTGTAGAATCAATTGCTTAAAACTGTAAGAAGAGGGTGGGGTGCGGTGGCCCACGCCTGTAATCCCAGCACTTTGGGAGGCCAAGGCAGGCGGATCACGAGGTCAGGAGATCAAGACCATCCTAGCTAACACAGTGAAACCCCGTCTCTACTAAAAATACAAAAAAAAAAAAATAGCCAGGCGTGGTGGCGGGTGCCTGTAGTCCCAGCTACTTGGGAGGCTGAGGCAGGAGAATGGCGTGAACCCAGGAGGCAGAGCTTGCAGTGAGCTCAGATCGCACCACTGAACTCCAGCCTGGGCGAAAAGAGCGAGACTCCATCTCCAAACAAACAAACAAACAAACAAACGAAAAACCCATCTATTTTGCAGCTGGAAGATGGCTCAAGCCTGTAATTCCAACACTTTGGGAGGCTGGGGCAGGCGGATTGCTTGAGCCCAGGAGTTTGAGACCAGCCTAGGTAACATGGAGAAACCCTGTCTCTACAAAAAATAGAAAAATTAGCCAAGCATGGTGGTGCACACCGGTATTCCAGCTACTCAGGAGGCTGAGGTGGGAGGATCACCTGAGCCTGGGGAAGTCGAGGATGCAATGAGCTGAGATTACGCCACTGCACTCCAGTCTGGGCAACAGAATGAGACCCTGTCTCAAAAAAAAAAAAAAATCTATTTTGCAAAGTTGAATTTCATGGGGGATAAACTAACAATATACATGTACTGCTTGAAATTTGTGAAGAGAAAACAAATGTCAAATTGCTATATTAGATTTTTTGTTGTTGTTGAGACCGAGTCTCCCTCTGTCGCCCAGGCTGGAGTGCAGTGGTGCCATCTCGGCTCACTACAACCTCCACCTCCTGGGTTCGAGTGATTCTCGTGCTCCAGCCTCCTGAGTAGCTGGGATTACAGGCATGCACCACCACACTTGGCTAATTTTTGTATTTTTATTAGAGATGGAGGTTTCACCATGTTGGTCAGGCTGGTCTCGAACTCCTGACCTCAGGTGATCTGCCAATCTCGGCCTTCCAAAGTGCTGGGATTACAGGTGTGAGCCACCACGCCTGGCCTGCTATATTAGATTTTAACTTATTTTAAACAACATTTTTTTTTTTGAGACGAAGTCTCACTCTGTCCCCCAGGCTGGAGTCCAGTGCCATGATCTTGGCTCACTGCAACCTCTGTCTCCCAGGTTCAAGCAATTCTCCTGCCTCAGCCTTCCAAGTAGCTGGGATTAGAGGCACCCACCACCATGCCTGGCTAATTTTTGTATTTTCAGTAGAGATGGGGTTTTGCTATGTTGGCCAAGCTGGTCTTGAACTCCTGGCCTCAAGTGATCCACCCGCCTAGGCCTCCCAAAGTGCCAGGAGTACAGGCATGAGCCACTGTGCTCCGCCTAACCAACTATTTATGTATTTATTTTGAGACGGAGTCTCGCTCTGTCGCCAGTCTGGAGTGCAGTAGCACGATCTCGGCTTACTGCAACCTCCGCCTCCTGGGTTCAAGCAATTTTCCTGCATCAGCCTCCCGAGAAACTGGGACTACAGGCACGTGCCACCATGCCTGCCTAATTTTTGTATTTTTAGTGGAGACGGAGTTTCACCATGTTGGCCGGGATGATCTCGATCTCTTGACCTCGAGATCCACCCTCCTTGGCCTCCCAAAATGCTGGGATTACAGGCATGAGCCACCGCTCCCGGCTCAACTATTTTTTAAAAAGGAGATGATTGCTTTCTGAATTTAATAATCCACCCACAATTATTGTCTATTTAAGTACTTTCTTATACAATTAATGATCTGATAAAACGAGACTATCTCAAACTTTCCTGTGCCTTCTGCTGTAAGAGACCTAAAAGAACAGAGGAAACAGTGAAAACAAATACTGAAAGAAAATTTCATTTAAGAGTTTCAAGATGAATTGGAAGTTAAAATGTATATCACCAAAAGTGCTCAGATACATCCCCTATTGGGTTCAATAGCCACTATCTTTCTGATTTTTCAGCTTGTCAACAAAATAAAAACAAGTCAAACAGGTTAGCATGTGGATACTGCTAGGATAAATAACAATGTAAGTGTACCTGTATTTTTATCGTAGATCACTTACATAGGGTAGAGAGTTGGGAATAGTAAAATGAATATTTTGTGACTGATTCAAAGTTTAACAATTGAAACCCTAAGTAGACACATACAGGTAGGCTATTATGTATTTTATCAATCTTTTTTTTTTTCAAAGAAGGCCTCGTTAGGTTTCCGCTTTACCAACTATTGGAGAAAACTACACCATTTTAGAGATACGTTATAGAAACAAAAATTCACCTAATTACAGAAGAAAGATGAGCCAAGAGTCAGAGTCTGGCTCTGTCAACCAGGCTGGAGTACAGTGGCATGATCTTGGCTCACTGCAACCTCCGCCACCAGGGTTCAGGTGATTCCCTGCCTCAGCCTCCCGAGTAGCTGGGACTACAGGCGCGCCACCGCACCCAGCTAATTTTTGTATTTTGGGTAGAGATTACCCAAAATTCAAATGCCATGTTGCCCAGGCTGCTCTTGAACACCTAACTTCAAGTGATCCACCTGCCTTGGCCTCCCAAAGTGGTGCTTATGTATTTCTATATGACTATTGATATGCCAGAGTTGATTATATGACTATCGTCACAGTCGTCTGCTGTGTCTCGAAGGGTCAAAACTACCTTTAGCCAACCATGACTTCAGGTACACTGATAAAAAGCATGTTCCAGGCCCTTGGAAAATAAGGAAAACGAGTGAAATATTTCACCATAGAAAAAAATTAGCAACAGTTCAAGAGGTGTTGCGACTCATTGCTAAACCATTAGTGCAAGATTCATTGCTAAAGGTTACTTTAAGGAAGTTAAGGAGTTTAAAAGAGAAAAACACTTAGGATTGGAGCGGGACGGGAGGCTTCCTGGAAGAAGCAGGCTTCTAGGAGAGCAGTTTTTGGATTTATGAACCATATCAAGGAGTGGTAAAGATACAAACTAGAATTAGATCTTCCAAGAAAGGGCTGGGTCTCACGGTGGGGACATCCACGCAGTCCCGACTCTGCCCTCGACATTCCATCCCTGGCGTGCCCAGTTCCCTGTCCCCGAGCATTCCTTGCAGACTTACACCGTCCTACTCTCATAGGCTCAGGAGGAATACGAAGCTTTCCTTTGTTTACAGGATCCTTTCGGAGACAACACTGGGGTATTTTTATTTATTACTATCTACAAATACTAATGAAAAGCTGCGAACAGTCACGTAAGAGATAATCATAGTGGCATGAATTGACACGCTGGGGCCTGCAAAGTGTAATCTCCTGTTGTTCTTCCTGAGAACCCCCAAAACAATCGTTCTTGACTGGGGCTTTACCAGCCCGCAGCCAGGCTGCCACTGCCCGCATGGACTCGCCCCACGTGACTGGCGCCATCTTCCTGCAGCTCCCGTGCTGGGGAGAGGTGGTCCTCAGGCCCGCCCCCCACTGATTGACAGGGAGTGTCTTTGTTCTCCCGCCCACACGGTGAGGTCAAAGGGCTCTCCACGTGGGAATATACAGCGGTAACTGCTAACTCTCACTGGGGGAGGGGATGGAGGTGGGGAAATGGGGCTGGAGAGGGGGGTGGGGAAGGGAAAAGAAGGAAAGAGAGGAAGGAAGAAGACGGGGAGCATGGTGAGAGGTGGGCCACGGGCCAGTAGTGTGGGAGGTGGGGGCGCAGGAATTGAGAATATCTTTGCACCTGGAGAGTACTATAATATTTGAATTAGGCGTGTCAGATAAGATACGTAAATATTGCATGAGACATACACTTTTAAAAAGTATCCCGTGTTTACCTAAAATTCAAATTTAGCTGGGTGTTCTGTATTTTTATTGCTAAAATCTGTCAATCCTACTTTTAAGGGTCCTTGGATACACTGTTTCCCCCAAGGATTCATAGAAATAGAAAAAAGGCCTGACGCGGTGGCTCACGCCTGTAATCCTAGCACTTTGGGAGGCCAAGGCGGGCAGATCACTTGAGGTCAGGAGTTTGAGACCAGCCTGGCCAACATGGTGAAACCCCATCTCTACTAAACATACAAAAATTATCCAGGCGTGGTGGTGCCGGCCTGTTGCCCCAGCTACTCGGGAGGCTGAGGCAGGAGAATCGCTTGAATTGGGAGGCAGAAGCTGCAGTGAGCCAAGATTATGCCACTGCACTCCAGCTCTGGGCCACAGAGCGAGACTCTGCCAAAAAAAAAAAAAAAAAAAAAGGAAAGAAAAGCCTGGGCAACTTGCAAGAACCGTCTCTACCAAAAAAAAAAAATGCTGGGCGTGGGCATGGTGGTACATGACTATAGTCCAGAGACGAGAGGATCGCTTGAGCCCTGGAGGTCCAGGCTGCAATGAGCTATGACTGAGCTACTGCACTCCAGTGTGGGCGACAAAGCGAGACCCTGTCTCTAAAATAAACAAACAACAATTGAAAAGCAGTAGAAAAAAAGATCCTTTATACCAGTAGTCTACAAGCCGCAGGCACTTCTGCCAAATCCACCTACCTTCTGTGTTTGTATGGGCTGCAGCAAAAAAATGAGCTTTACTTTTTTTTTTTTTTGAGGCACGGTCTTTCTTTTTGCCCAGGCTGGAATGCAGTGGTATGATCACGGCTAACAGCAGTCTCAGCCTCCCAGGCTCAAAACAATCCTCCCACCTCAGCCTCCTGTGTACCTGGTACTAGAAGAGCATCCCACCACTCTCGGCAATGTTTGTTTTTTTTTTTTTGGTAGAGACGGTGTCTAGCTATGTTGCCCAGGCTGGTATAGAACTCCTGGGCTCAAATGATCCTCCTGCATTGGCCTCACAGTGCTGGAATCACAAGGTGTGATCTATTGTGTCCCGCCGAGTTTTACTTTTTTTGTTTGTTTGTTTGAGACAGGGTCTCACTCTGTCGCCCAGGCTGGAGTGCAGTGGCACAATCATGGCTCACTGCAGCCCCTGCCTCGTGGGTTCAAGCGATTCTCCCACCTCAGCCTCCTCAGACTACAGGCTCGCGCCACCACACCTAGCTAATTTTTGTGTTTTTTGGTAGAGAAGGGGCTTCACCGTGTTGGCCAGGCTGGCCTCGAGTTTTACATTTTTAATGGCTGAATGAAAGTCAAAAGTAAACTATTTTGTGACACATGAAAATGGTATGAAATTCAAATTTCAGGGTCCATTTATAAAATGTTATTGAAACGCAGCCACACTCATCCCATTCCTGTGCTGTTGAGCTACTTTGAAGATACATGGGCAGTCCGTGTTCAATAGCTGCAACAGGGACCAGATGACCCACAAATCCTAAAGTATTATGAGGTCCTTTACGAAACAGTGCAGGGCTCCTGCTGTAAACTTTCCTTTTTCTTTTTTTTAGACCCCCAGTATGATTTTTTAAATGAAGATAAGTCAAAGGGTCTAACATTTGGAGGTATGTCCAAAGTCTTATAAATGACAGGCATGGTCTAAAATGGTCATCCTGTCCTTGCCCCTCAGACAGTCCCCCTTTCCCAGGCCCCTGCTAGCTTAGACGATGAACAGGAGATAGACCCTGCCACTGCAGATCTCGTGATTACCAGGAACGGTGGCCATGTAAGTCAAGTAGGACAATGGCACTTTGAGGAGGGAGCAGCTAATTTCACCTGGGGAAATGAGGAGAGTTCTGCAGAGAGTCCAGCCTTACCAGGCAGACAGGGAAGACAAGAAACCTTGTCAGCCAAGCAGGCAGGTGCATGATATACTCCAGAAATGGAGACATGTTATGTTTGGCTGAACGTGAGGGAGAGGGGTGGTAGGTGGGGAAGGAATGACTAAAAATAATAGCAATCATTAACAAAATCCACATATTGCTTTCTATGTGCGTAACACTGTTATAAGTGCTTTGTGTATTCATTTTTATTTTTATTTTATTTTTTTGAGACAGAGTCTTGCTCTGTTGCTCAGGCGGGAATGCAATGGTGCCATCACAACTCACTGCAGCCTCAACCTCCCAGGCTCAAGTGATCCTCCCACCTCAGCCTCCTGAGTAGCTGGGGTTATAGGTATGTGCCACCACACCTGACTAATTTTTGTTTTTTTCTGTAGAGATGGGGTCTCCCTATGTTGCCCAGGCTGGTCTTGAACTCTGATTCAAATGATTCTCCTGCCCTGGCCTCCCAAAGTGCTGGGATTAGGGGCATGAGCCACTGTACCAGGCCTGTATATTAATTTATTTACTTATGTGGCCTGTATATTAATTTATTTAGTTATCACAACAGCCATTGACAGAAGTCATGTCATTATCCCCACTGTAGACTTGTGGAATCTGAGGTGTACAGAGGTTGACTGATTTGCCCAATCTGAAAAAAGGGGAAGAGCAGTCGGACCCAGGTTCAGTTTTTTTTTTTTTTTTTTTTTTAAGAAACAGTGTCTTGTTCTATTGTCCAAGCTTGAGTGCAGTGGTGTGCATGTGCCTCCATGCATTGCTAATTTTCTTTCGATTTTCTATTTTTTGTAGAGACAGGGTATTGCTAGGTTGCCCAGGCTGGTCTAGAACTCCTGGCCTCAAGCAATCCTCCCACCTCTGGCCTCCCAAATGTGAACCTAGGACAGGTTCCCACTTTTAACCACATCCTAGGAAGGTCCCATTGCTTATCTCTTGTTCCTCAGATGGTGGCAGTGAGAACAAGTGGGTAGTGGGAAGGGAGAAGTGGGATATTTCTTAGGTCCTGGGATGATCTTAGACAATTGTGTGAACGGTGACAGCAGCTGAGTGTGGGTGATCTACACTGAGCATTCTTGAAGCCACAGCAAACAAAACAAAGGGGCAGGTAAGTAATGGTTAAGTGTGGTGCAGACCAGTACTAAATGCTATAGAAAAATCAGGAGAGAGGTGGAAGATTTCTGTTCATAGAGGAGTTATGACTGGTGTCAAAGGAACTGTCTTTTGGATACAGGAAACAAGAGGCTGTAATTAGCTGGGTGTGGTGGTGCACACCTGTAGTCCCAGCTACAGGGAGGCTGAAGGAGGAAGATCACTTGAGCCCAGGAGTTTGAGGTTATAGTGAGCTGTGATTGTGCCGCTGCACTCCAGCCTGGGTGTCAGAGTGAGCCCCTCTCTCAAAACAAAACAACAAGAGGTATGACACCTACGAAAGTCTTTCCCATCTTTTCTATTTGGCTTTGTTCCTATCTGTATCCCCAGCACCCAGGCCAAAACCTGTTATCCCCAAGGGGTTCATTAAATTTATTTATTTGTTTATTTTTTTTAGACAGAGTCTTACTGTGTCACCCAGGCCAGAGCTCAGTGGCACAATCTCGGCTCACTGCAACTTCTGCCTCCTGGTTCAAGTGATTCTCCTGCCTCAGCCTCCCGAGTAGCTGGGATTACAGGCACGCACCACCATGCTCAGCTAATTTTTGTACTTTTAGTAGAGATGGGGTTTCACCATGTTGGCCAAGCTGGTCTTGAACTCCTGACCTCAGATGATCTGCCTGCCTTGGCCTCCGAAAGTGTTGGGATTACAGGCATGAGCCACTGCACCTGGCTGGTTTTACATTTTATGAGATTTCTTGCAGAGTTACTGTGTGCATACACAAGTAAAAACATACATATGTGTGTTACTTTCCACTTCCCCTCCACATTTTTTGTACACATGGTGGCATAGTATACATATTGTTCTGTATGTGGCTTTTGTTCACGGTGTATATCAAGATTATTCCCTATCAGTCCAGAAGGATCTTTTTCAACCTATGTGACCGCTGAATCCACTGCATGGATGTGCCACACTTTATCCAGTCCCTTACATTGGTCATATAGGTCTTCTTCTTCCTTGGCTCTTGGAAACAGTATTGCAATGAGGAATGTAAGGATGATGAATGAGGAGATTTTGGGCTGGGAAAGTATAATGATTTAAAATCATCACTCTTTTTGACTAACCAGAAGTCTCCGCCACTCATGGGTGTGAAACTACCCACTGTCAGAATCTGATAGCCCAAAAAGCCCAGTCTAATGAAAGAAAGACAGTGGGCTTTGGGGCCAGACACACTTGAATTCCCATCCTTGTTCTACTCCTTATGACTTGAATTCCCTTGGAAAACCTATCAAATTCCTTTTCCGTTTTTCTCATCTAAATAGGGGATGGTAGTGGTCCTAGACTATGAAGATTAAATTAAATAAGACAATGAATATTAATAGATTGCTTAGGTACATGGTACATAGAAGGGAATTTATTCCTGCCATCATCTCATTGTGCTGTTGTGTCATAGCCCGCAGAATTCTCTTTCTCATTCTTCTCTTTCTCATTCTTCTCTTTCTTATTATTCTCTCTGCCCCTTTATTCCACTTACCTTGACAAGAGCAACTGAATAATCTGGAGGGCTACGGTGTGGATAAAACTTGAAGACATTACACTAAGTGGAAAAAGCCAGTCACAAAGACCCACATATTATATGAGTCCACTAATACAAAATGTGCAGAAAAGGCAAATCTATAGATTGATGGTTTCCTAGGGTTAGGGGTTGAGGGAGAATGGGGAGTGACCACTAATGAGTACAGGGTTTCTTTTTGAGGTGATCAGAGTGTTTGAAAATTGACATGGTTGCATAACACTCAATATACTAAAACTCATTGAATTGTACATTTTGAATGGGTAGATTTTAAGACATGTGAATTAAAACTCAGTACTAAGTGCTAGGCCAGGCGCGGTGGGTCACACCTGTAATCCCAGCACTTTGGGAGGCCAAGGCAGGCGGATCACGAGGTCAGGAGATCGAGACCATCCTGGCTAACAAGGTGAAACCCCGTCTCTACTAAAAATACAAAAAATTAGCCAGGTGTGGTGGCGGGTGCCTGTAGTGCCAGCTACTCAGGAGGCTGAGGCAGGAGAATGGTGTGAACCCGGGAGGCGGAGCTTGCAGTGAGCAGAGATCGCACCACTGCACTCCAGCCTGGGAGACAGTGCAAGACTGTGTCTCAGAAAAAAAAAAAACAACAACTGAGTAAAGTGCTTATAAAAAGTGCTCCAGCACAGGAAGGGGAACATCACACTCCGGGGACTGTTGTGGGGTGGGGGGACGGGGGAGGGACAGCATTAGGAGATATACCTAATGCTAAATGACGAGTTAATGGGTGCAGCACACCAACATGGCACATGGATACGTATGTAACAAACCTGCACATTTTGCACATGTACCCTAAAACTTAAAGTATAATAATAATTTAAAAAAAAAAAAAAGTGCTCCAGGCCAGGTGCAGTGGTTCACACCTATAATCCCAGCACTTTGGGAGGCTGAGACAGGAGGATCTCTTGAACCTGGGACTTCAAGACCAGTCAGTGCAACATAGGAAGACCCCATCTCTACAAAAAGTTTAAAAATTAGCTGGCATGGTGGCACACGCCTGTAGTCCCAGGTACTTGGGGACTGAGGTGGGAGGATTGCTTGAGCCCTGGAGGTCGAGGCTGCAGTGAGCCGTGATCATGCCACTGCACTCCAGCCTGGGCAACATAGCAAGATCCTGTCTCAAAACAAAAACAAAAACAAACTCCGGCAGGAAGGTAGAGGAGAAAGAAAAGAGAGGATTCTGGAGCAGCAGAGAGATAAGACTGCACACAAGGTACAGGTCTCAGACGGCACTGGGCATCAGAGGGCCTAAACTTTAGTCCTTTCTCTGCCTCCAGCTGACTGTGTGACCTTGGAAAAGCTCTTTCACCTCTCTGTACTTCGTTCGCTTCATTTAAAAATGAAATGAAATAATGACCTAGGGTCTCTTTCCTGACTAAAAGTCTACAATTTGCCCCCTGCCTCAGGCTGGGGGAGGAGAGGTGAGGGGAAGCCAGAGATAGGAGGAGAGCAGAGATCCTTGCAGGGCCTTTCCCTCCTCTCTGCCCTGCCTGCACCCTGCCCTCCCCTTGAACCCTAGGCCTTTGTTCAGCTTCCCCCAACCCTGGAAGTCATGCATGCAGGGGAGAGTATGAGGGTTGGGTCAGGTGCGGGTCATGAGGAGGCTAGGACAGGAGGCACACTGTCCAATACTTTTCCATTTTCTAGTAGAGATTATAGACCTTGGGAAGGAAGCAACTTGGGAAAATGAGTGAGGAACGAAGGCAAATGTTCCAGGCAGAGAGGTGGTTTTTCTGTCTACTTATAATGTTAACTTTTCCATCATTAGGGTCAAGTAGCATCTTTTATTTATTTATTTATTTTTTTACTTTTTAAAAAAAATTTTGAGACATGTGTGCTCCACCACACACAGCTAGTTTTTGTATTTTTAGTGGAGACAGGGTTTTGCTATGTTGCCTAGGCTGGTCTCGAACCCCTCAGCTCAAGCAGCCTACCTGCCTCAGCCTCCCAAAGTGTTGGGATTACAGGCGTGAGTGAGCCACTGCACCTGACCGATAGCATCCTTTAACATATGGTAGTGAGCTGTACTCAATTAAGTATGTGCCTTTCAACTTTTTATTGTGGTAAAATATACATAAAATGTTCCATTTTAACCTTTTTTAAAATGTACAGTTTGGTGGCATTAAATACATTCATGTGGTTGCACAACTACCACCAGCATCCATCTGTTTTTAAATTTTTATAATGAAGTATAAGGCCAGGTGCAGTGGCTCACACCTGTAATCGCAGCACTTTGGGAGGCCGAGGCAGGCGGATCACCTGAGGTCAGGAGTTCAAGACCAGCCTGGCCAACATAGTGAAAGCCCATCTCTACTAAAAATACAAAATTAGCTGGGTGAGGTAGCATACACCTGTAATCCCAGCTACTCCAGAGGCTGAGGCACGAGAATCTCTTGAACCCAGAAGGTGGAGATTGTACCGCTGTACTCCAGCCTGGGCGACAAAACGAGACTCCATTTCAAAAAAAAAAAAAAAAAAAGAAGTATAATATACATAAAGTGCAAGAATCTTAACTGTTCACCCCTGTCAGTTTTTACATTTGTATGTATCCGTGTAACTGCCACTCAGATTATGATACCGACTATTTGCAGCACACCAGAAGCCTTCCTCTTGCTCCTTCTCATCAATGATGTTTTTTGTTTTTGCTAAATTTAAGTCTTTGCTCGAAGAAAAAACAAAAAACAAACGTGGTTCTTTTGTAAGCAGCTTAAGTGGTTTTGCAAATTGCATAGTTAGTATCTCAATGTTTCATTCCTGAAGGTTCAAGTCCCAGTGTACTCTGGCAGGAAGGCACTGTGCTAGCATAGCGAACACTTTGCTCTGCAGAGAATCTGCTCTCCTCCAGTCCGATGGAATCCCCGTGTTGCACATCCCAGGGCAAGTTTCCAGATTAAAGAATTCTGAATGTGCTCTAAATTCTCACTGCAGATGGGACAATGGTAACAATCCTTTTGCTAAACAAAATGCAGGAGATACATTCTACTCCCTGCCGGGTAATTTACTGGGTAAGGCATCTACACTTATGCCCCATCAGGGACTTCAAAATATTTGCTGGTTCTGTAGCTGGATTAGAAATGACATTTTAGCCCACTTTACCATTCTGTAGCAGAAGCTGAACGCTATAGAAGGTTAGCATTAGCCTGTGATTTATTTTTCTTTTTAGTATTTAAATTTGGGCTGGTTGTGGGTGAAGGAGGAAGCATAGGAGTTAAGAGTATAATTCATCAGACTAAGAAAGAAACCAATAGGAGACTGGGGAAAATAGATAATAAAGGACACTTGAAGAAGGAAAAATTGGAAAAGGATCATATAAATCCCAGAGAGGGAGAGGTTACACAGCTCTATTCAGGAAATCCAGAAGCAGGCAAAAACAAACACTACCCCACCACTGCCCCCGATCTTCAACTCTACCTTTTCTACCTGCAAATTGGCTCTTGGCATTTCTTACCTTTTCCTGAAGCCCTGCAAAAGCCGGTGTGCTTGATTCACCACAAGTGAAAAAAGAGCCTAACACAAGTGCCTGGCACGTGGCAAACAGTCAAGAACCAGGAAGCCATGGATAGAGGAACCAGCTAGAAAGGCCCCCTCCTAACTGGAGAAAAGGGCCAATGCAAGGAGGATAGGAGGCAAGGAGGAAGGGTCACTAGGGAGACGGTCACCCATTCAGAGTGAAACGTAATAGTGCTGGCACTTCTAAGCGTAGGTACCTAGAAAAGGGGAAATAAGCCTTAGGGTTTTTTTTTTTTTTTTTGTAAGAGAAATTAACAGTTGTAATGGGACAGAATTAGCCAGAGGTTATGAGGGAAAAGCCTTTTCATTAACTCTAGCAAAATAGAATCTATGAAAATTAAAGAAAAGGAAAACGAGGAGTATATTGGGTTTTTTTAAATTATATATATATATAATTTTTTTCTTTGAGACGAGTCTTGCTCTGTCGCCCAGGCTAGAGTGCAGTGGTGCCATCTTGGCTCACTGCAACCCCTGCCTCCCAGGTTCAAGCAATTATCTGCCTCAGCCTCCCGAGTAGGTGGGATTACGGGCACCCGCCACCACACCCAGCTAATTTTTTGTAGAGACAGGGTTTCACCATCTTGACCAGGCTGGTCTTGAACTCCTGACCTCATGATCCACCCGCTTCAGCCTCCCAAAGTGCTGGGATTACAGTCGTCAGCCACCGCACTCAGCCTAGTTATATATATATTTTTTGAGATGGAGTCTCGCTCTGTCACCCAGGCTGGAGTGCAGTGGCGTTATCTCTGCTCACTGCAACTTCCGCCTCCCGGGTTCAAGTAATTCTCCTGGCTCAGCCTGCTGAGTAGCTGGGATTACAGGCGACAGGCACCATGCCTGGCTAATTTTTGTATTTTTTAGAAAAGACGAGGTTTCGCCATGTTGGCCAGGCTAGGTTGGTCTCGAACTCCTGATCTCAAGTGATCTGCCCTGTCTTGGCCTCCCAAAGTGCTGGGATTACAGGTGTGAGCCACCGCACCCGGCCTAGGAAGGTGACTTTTTCTTTTTTCTCACTCTGTTGCCCAGGCTGGAGTGCAGTGGTGCCATCTCGGCTCACTGCAACCTCCACCTCCCAGGTTCAAGTGATTCTCCTGGCTTAGCCCCTCAAGTAGCTGAGACTACCAGCACGAGCTACGATACCCAGCTAATTTTTTGGTATTTTTAAGTAGAGACAGGGTTTCACCATGTTGGCCAGGCTGGTCTCGAACTTCTGACCTCAAGTGATCCACCCACCTCGGCCCCCTAAAGTGCTGGGATTACAGGTGTGAGCCACCACACCTGGCCCGGCAGATGATTTTCAAAGTGAATTTTATGGACTTTCTGGCAACAACAAAATTCATGTAATGCTATTTTCCTAAAAATAAATTCTGATATTTAGAATTTATTGAGCTTTCCTGTGTGACTTAATCCTTAATGATAATTTGGGAGCGTGGTCTATGGCTAGTATAAAAGGCTGTGTTCTCTCTGGTAGGTTCAAAATTTTATTTATACACAGATACATACAGTCAGGTTCATTTTGTTTTCAAATGCTCCACATTCTTACTTTATGCCCACTTGATTTGTTGATTTCTGAGGAAAGTGTGAACACAGAGCTGTTCATTTCCTCTCTTTAATTAATTGGGGTTTTCCCTTTATAGTTAGAAGCTCTGTTGTTGGGGCATAAAGACTCATTATTATTACATTTTCTCAGTAGATTACACTTGTTATGGAGAATGAAATGTCTTGTCACTTTTAATGATTTTTTTTCTTGAATTTCATTTTGTCTGGATCAGTAGTTTTTACACTTGATTTTCTTTTTCTCATCTTCTGCATGTAGTTTTTTCATTTGTATTTTACAATGCAGATTGAATCAACATAAAAAATGCAAAACTTTAAATTTTGCATTAATTCTTAAAAACCTATGCAAAAATTCATAGGCTAACAGAACAGACATTTTTTTTTTTTTTTTTTTTTTTTGAGATGGAGTCTCACTCTGTCACCCAGGCTGGAGTGCAATGGCGTGATCTCGGCTCACTGCAGTCTCCGCCTCCCAGGTTCAAGCGATTCTGCTGCCTCAGCCTCCCAAGCAGCTGGGACTACAGGTGTGTGCCACCACACCCAGCTGATTTTTGTATTTTTAGTAGAGACGGGGTTTCACCATGTTGGCCAGGCTGGTCTCGAACTCCTGACCTCGTGATCCACCTGCCTCAGCCTCCCAAAGTGCTGGGATTACAGGCGTGAGCCACCGCGCCTGGCCTTTTTTCTTTTTGAAGAGATAGGGTCTCACTGTGTCGCAAGCTGGAGTATAGTGGCACAATCGTAACTCACTGTAACCTCGACGTCCCAGTGTCCAGGGATCCTCCCACCTCAGTCTCCTGAGTAACTGGGACTACCCCTGCACACCACCATGCCTAGCTAATTTTTAAATTTTTGTGTAGAGATAGGGTCTCACTGTGTTGCCCAGGCTGGTCTCAAACTCCTGGCCTCAAGCAGTCCACCTGCCTTGGCCCCCTACAGTGCTGAGATTATAGGTGTGAGCCACCATACCCAGCCTAAAAATAACTTTTGTAAAGTATAATTATAAATAATAAAATTCACCTGATTCAAGTGTAGAATTGGATGATTGTTAGTAAACGTACAAGTTGTGCAAACATCTCTGTAGTCACATTTCATCACTCCAGTGAGATTCCTCTTATCCATTTACACTCATTGGCTATCCTTCCTACCAGCCCAAGGTAGCTACTAATCTACTTTCTCTCTCCAAGATTTGTCTTTCTTGGACATTTCATGAAAATGAAATGATACAATGTAGACACTTTGGAACTGGCCTTCTTTTACCTAATATAATGGTTTTGTGGTTCATCCATACTGATGTGGAATACCACATTTTGTGTATTTATTAACCAGTTGATGGACATTTGCATTGTTTCCATGTTTGTAGTGTGATGAATGAAGCTGCTATAAGTCTTTGTAAAGGCCTATGTTTTCATTTCTCTTGGATAGATAGCTAGGATTGGAATTGCTAGGTTATAGGGTAATTTTATATTTAACGTTTTAAGAAAGTGCTAAATTGTTTTCCAAAGTGGCTACACTGGCTGAGCATGTTGGGTCACACCTGTAATCCTAGCACTTTGGGAGGCTGAGGTGGGCCGATCACCTGAGGTCAGCAGTTCGAGACCAGCCTGGCCAACACGGTGAAACCCTGTCTCTACTAAAAATACAAAAATTAGCTGGGCATGGTGGCAGGCACCTGTAATCTCAGCTACTCGGGAGGCTGAGGCAGGAGAATCGCTTGAACCTAGGAGGCGAAGGTTGCAGTGAGCTGAGATCCCGCCATTGCACTCCAGCCTGGGTGACAAGAGTGAAATTCCGTCTAAAAACAAAAAACAAAAAAACAAACCAAAGTGGCTACACCGTTTTACATTCCCACCAGCAATGTATGAGGGGTCTAGTTTTTCTGCATCCTCCACAACACTTATTATTGTCTGTATTTTTTATTACAGTGATCCTAGTGGGTGTAAAGTATATCTCATTGTGCTTTTAATTTGCATTTCCCTAAGGCGAATTAATGATGCTAAGCATCTTTTACGTGCTTATTAATTATTCCCATACCTTCTTTAGTAATCTATTCAAATTATTTGCTGTCTTAATATGAGATCGTTTGTCTTCTTCTTACTGAGTTTTAAGAGTCCTTACTCTAGGCCAGAATGGCTCATGCCTGTGACTCCAGCACTTTGGGAGGCTAAGGCAAGAGGATTGCTTGAGCCCAGGAGTTTCAAGACCAGCCTGGGCAACATAGTGAGATCCCATCTCTACTAAAAATAAAAAATTAGTCAGGTGTGGTGGAACACACTTGTGGTCCCAGCTACTCAGGAAGCTGAGGCAGGAGGACTGCTTGAGCCTGGGAGGTCAAAGCTGCGGTCAGCCATGATCACACCACTGCACTCCAGCCTAGGGGACAGAGCGAGACCCTCTCTCAAAAGAAAAAAAAAAAAAAAAGAAATGAGCCGGGCACAGTGGCTCACACCTGTAATCCCAGCCTTTTGGAAGGCCGAGGCAGGTAGATCACTTGAGGTCAGGAGTTCGAGACCAGCCTGGCCAACATGGTGAAACCCCATCTCTACTAAAAATACAAAAAATTAGCTGGGCGTGGTGGTATGTGTCTGTAATCTCAGCTACTAGGGAGGCTAAGGCAGGAGAATCGCTTGAACCCAGTAGGCGGAGGTTGCAGTCAGCTGAGATCGCGTCACTGTACTCCAGCCTGGGCAACAGAGTAAGACTCTATCTCAAAAAAGAAGAATAGAAAATGAAAAGACAAGACACAGACCGGGAGAAAATATTCACAAGTCATGTATCTGATAAAGGTCTTATGTCCATAACTCTCTCTCTTTTTTTTTTTTTTTTTTTGAGAGCGAGTCTCACTCCATCACCTAGGCTGGAGTGCAGTGGTATGATCATGGCTCACTGCTGCTTTGACCTCCTGGGCTCAAGTGATCCTCCTGCCTCAGCCTCTTGAGTAGCTGGGGCTACAGGTGCGTGCCACCATGCCTGGCGGATTTGTAAAAAAATTTTTGTAGAGATAAGATCTTGCTCTGTTGTCCAGGCTGATCTTGAACTCCTGGGCTCAGGCAATCCTCCTGTCTTGGCCTCCTAAAGTGCTGAGATTATAGGCATGAGCCACTTTGCTGGGCCCCTTGGCCTCTTTTTATTTTCTCAATGGTTTCTTTGGAAGTATAAAAGTTTTGAATTTTGATGGAGTCTAATTAATCCATTATTTTCTATTATGTCTTGTGTTTTTGAATGTTCTAGCTAAGAACTCTGCCTAACCCAAAGGAAGACCTGGTTTTGCTGAATATGCAGTTGGAGAGGAAAGGATAAGTTGATTGCTTTAGGAGTTTCTTTTTTTTTTTGAGACAGGGTCTTTGTCACCCCGGCTAGAGTACAGTGCTGTGATTACAGCTCACTGCAGCCTCAAACGGCTTGGCTTAAGGAGTCCTCCTGTCTTAGCCTCTTGAGTGGCTAGGACTCTAGGTGCACAGCACCATGCCCAGTTAATTATTTTTATTTTTCTTAGAGTCTCACTATGTTGCCCAGTCTGGTCTTAAATTTCTGGCCTCAAGTGATTCTCCCTCCTTGGCCTCCCAGAGCACTGGGATTACAGGCCTGAGCCACCATGCCCAGCATGGCCCTAGGAGGTGACATTTCTATGTGTTGTTGGTTTAGAACTAGCTTTCTGAATGCTTTTTGAGGTAATATTTGAATGCATATCTCATGAAAAATAATTTAAATCTGGTTATCAGTTTATAATGAGAATAAGAATGGCTAATATTTATTAAACTGGCACTTGGCTGAACTCTTTAAATGAACAAATCTCACTTAATCATGATACCCAACTTCTGGAGTAAGCACTGTTAGTATCATTGTGTTAAAGATGGGGGAACTGAGGACTGAGAGGATAAGTAAAGGGATGAATTAAGGGTTGTAACCCAGGCAGCCAGAAACGATAGTGCAAGTATGCTCAATCGTGGTGATATACTCACTCCATGGTGGGTAATACTTCAATTTCTGGCTCCAGAATTCTGTGAGCCTCATCTGAATGCATGAGTACAAACCTCCTGATTCTCAGCTACTCGCTGGCAGCTAGCTGTGGGATCAACAAGTCTTAAGCGATTTTTAGGTCTTGCCTGTATAAAAGTTTTTTCTTTTTCTTCTTTTTCTTCTGAGGCAGAGTGTTGCTCTGTCACCCAGGCTGGGATGCAGTGGCACAATCTCGTCTCACTGCAACCTCCGCCTCCCGGGTTCAAGCGATTTTCCTGTCTCAGCCTCCCAAGTAGCTAGGATTACAGGCACCCGCCACCACGCCTGGCTAATTTTTTCTATTTTTAGTAAAGATGGGGTTTCACCATGTTGGCCAGGCTAGTCTCAAACTCCTGACCTCAGTTGACCTATCCGCCTTGACCTCCCAAAGTGCTAGGATTATAGGCGTGAGCCACTGCACCCTGCCAAAAGTTTTTTTCATAGCTCTCTAGGGTACCTACAATTTCTACCTTTGATAGTTATATGTTTTGGGATGAAGTGTTAGTACTGCAAAATCCTTGGTGAAAAATTCATCTTAACATAACATTCCTTTTTTTTCTTTCTTTTTTTTTTTTTTTGGAGACAGTATCTCACTCTGTCGCCCAGGCTGGAGTGCAGTGGCGCAATCTCAGCTCACTGCAACCTTCGCCCCCTGGGTTCAAGCGATTCTTGTGGCTTAGCCTCAAGCTCCCTGGTTGCTGGGATTGCAGGCGTGTGCCACCATACCCAGCTAATTTTTGTATTGTTAGTAGAGATGGGGTTTTACCATGTTGACCAGGCTGGTCTTGAACCCCTGACCTCAAGTGATCCACTCGCCTTGGCCTCCCAAAGTGCTAAGATTACAGGTGTGAGCCACCACGCCAGGCCCATAACGTTTCATTGAATGTGAATCCCGGCCTACTCTTTCTGAATGATTCTGAATGATTGTCCAACTCCAAGATGGTTGGAATCATGTTTTCTTTCTGCATGCATTTTAAAATGTGGGCTTCTGGGCTCATGGTCTGTGAAGATTTATCTGTGGAAAAGGCAATCTAGGTTGAGGGTATGGTCCTCCAGAAACATTTTGCATTTGCTTCTGCCAGCTACTCCTAAGGGTGTTAACAGCCCGTAACCACTTCTTGACATTAATAATATCTCAGCCCTCCCAGGTAGTTTAACTTCCAGCCCTCAAACTCTGTGAAGATAGGTTTGTGGTTACAAATTCTCATGGAAGATGTCTTCCCCATATCTTGTCCCATGCATGCAAAGCGAAGGCCCAGGCAGACAAGCTCCCTGATCATCTTTCTTGGCCAGTGGGTATGATTTTCTAGTCCACTCTTTCATTCAGGATGTATCCCTTTGAAAGCCCCAGCTTTGTGTTGGTTATCAGTTTGAACTCATTTTTAGGAGAAGCCAAAGGCCTTGTCTCCTGGCCCTGTGAGGCCCTTAAAACCCAAGGCCCTTCGTCACTAAAACAGGTGCAACCCACACTAGGGTATCCAAAGTGTCCATTCTCTTACCTTCAGTTTTTTAGCTGCTTCTTTGTGTTTGACCTCTGGGGATTTCCTTCATTTCTTGTGAGATCAACCATGTATTTATAGGATATTTACAATATTTTATTAATAATGTATAGGTCTTGTTTTGGGGAGTTGTTCAAAATGTCTACCTTGCTGTTTTGTTGGAAATGGAAATCTGCCAAAAACCACATTTTTATGTCTTTACATTTTCTTCAACACCCAACACTGTATTGTATACAGATTGATTGCTTAATCATAAATAATGATTGAATGAATATCCATGCTATTCCCAAGGGATAACATATTATTCCATGAAAATATATTTGATTATCATATTTTCATTTTGCACTGACACCGGATTCATTCCCTTAACAGATACAACACATCTAAGATAGGGGAGATTTAGTGGAAAATAGGGAAGAAATGAAAGACAAGGACAAGATTCAAAAGTCAGGCCCAGGCAGGTCCTTGGTAGGTTAGGGAAAGGGACAGGACTGTCAGGCAGCAGGTCACTGTGATTTCATTAAAGGGAGGGGCTTCTGGGAACCCAGTCCCAACTTTTGCAAATTATTATATGGAGGACAGTTTCTTGAATATCACTTTTCCATTTATAAAGTCTCTAGAAGTTTGATAAGAAAATGTGGCAATGTGTGAACAGAGGTTAAGCTTGCTTTCCTCAATTTTCTTTCTTTTCTTTTTTTTTTTTTTTTTAAAAAGGGTCCTTTTGGAAAAATTAGGAAGAGAAAAGAAACTCCATATTTTCCCTTCCAATGTGTGGGTGGTGAGATTTAGAAGGGGAAGACATGTTTACCAACTCTTGGTAAAAATGTTTGTTGAACACCCACTGAGTGCCAAGCCGTGTGCTGGACCCAGGGCTATAGCTGGGAACATGGAATGAGGGCCTGGCTCTGTGGTACTTCCATTCCATTTTACAGATAATCACAGAAAGAGATGTATACGTACAGATTATGAAGCATGTTAGGAATGCAAGTCCATTAAAGAATGTGGTGAAAGACTATAACCTGGGGTTGGTAGGGAAGGGAAATCAAGGAGCATCAAGAAAGGCTTCTCAGAGGAAGCAGCTCTATGCAGAGATCAGAAGGATGGGCCCGTGTTAGTCAGGCCAGTAGCATGCAGAAGAACAAACGGTGGAGGGAACAGCCTGTGTGCAGTTTCTCATTAGTCATAAACTTATGCAGAAAATACTGACTGAAGCTTTTGCTTCGTTGTAAGATTACCTGCCATGCGGTGGCGTGTGGCGGCTCACTGATTGTTTTCCTTGAGCTGGGCAGCTCGGCATCATCACCTCAACTTTCAGGATGAAGGTAGCAAGGCTCCGAGGTGCCTGGCTACCTGCCCAGGTCACGTATTTTAAAGAGTCATAAGGCTGGGCGCAGTGCCTCATGCCTGTGATCCCAGCACTTTGGGAGGCTGAGACGGGCAGATCACTTGAGGCCAGGAGTTGGAAACCAGCCTGGCCAACATGGTGAAATCCAGTCTCTAATAAAATACAAAAACTAGCCGGGTGTGGTGGTGTGCACCTGTAGTCCCAGCTACTTCTGCTTGGGAGACTGAGGCAGGAGAATTGCTTGAACCTGGGAAGTGGAGGTTGCAGTGAGCCGAGATAGCTGCACTGCACTCCTGCCTCAGCAACAGTGCAAGACTCTGTCTTTAAAAAAAAAAAAAAAAAAAAAAAGAGTCATAGAGCTGGGGGTTGTGCTCTGGTTATTTAAGTAGCTTGCGTTTAAAGGGAAACTTTGAAAAGCCCCCAGAAACAAGTGGTTTTCTTTTAGACAGCAGCCTGGCAGCTTATTGGATGCCCAACAGAAATGACTAGCAGTCTCTCGAAATAAATGGCATTTTGAATAGGACAGAGGCTCAGGAGGAAGAGGTCCTAGCGGTAGATTTAACTGCAAGTCATCATCATAAATATAACTGGTTTCATCAGAGCTGTAATAAGGTTCTTGTGGGTGGAGTGTGCTGGTTTTGCTGTCAGAAATTGAGTAATGCAGTGTTAGTGCTACAGCTATTGACAACAAAACAAATTTCTGTGGAAATTACTTTTAATATTGAGTTACTACAACTTAATGGCCACAATTTTTTAAAAGATTGACTAAATCAAAGAACACTAACTCCTCTCATCATTGATAAAATTAAAGGTGAAACAGCAGAGTTGAAAAACCTACCTAGTCAATGAAAAACACTGCACCGTACCTTTCCTTGTATTTTTATGTATGTATTTATTTATTTTTGAGAGACAGGGTCTCCCTCTGTTGACCAGGCTGGAGTGCAGTGGTGCAGTTGTGGCTCACTGCAGCCTCAACTTCCTGGGCTCAAGTGATCCTCCCATCTAAGCCTCCTGAATAGCTGCAGCTACAAGTGCACACCGCCATACCCAGCTAATTAAAACGAATTTTTTGTAGAGACGTGGTCTCACTACATGCCTAGGCTGATCTCAAACTCCTAGGCTCAAGGGATCCTCCTGTCTCAGCCTCCCAAAGTGCTGGGATTACAGGCGTGAGACACCTTTCCTTTTATTGCTAGAGATAGTTCTAATATGTTCTGCAAAAGGGCCTAACACAGTGTTTCTCACATTTTTTGATATTATTAATTTTTACTCTGTCTTGGCTCAGGCTGCTGTAACAAAATGCCATAGATTGAATAGTTTAAACAATAGACATTTATTTTCTTACAATTTTGGAGACTGGAAATCCAATATGAGGGTCTAGCACAGTGAGATTCTGGTGAGGGACCTCTTCTGGGTTGCAGACCAGTGACTTCTTTACCCTCACCTGGTAGGAAGAGAGTGAGAGCTCTCTGGGGTCTCTTTTTTTTTTTTTTTTTTTTTTGAGACGGAGTCTTGCTCTGTCGCCCAGGCTGGAGTGCAGTGGTGCGATCTCGGCTCACTGCAACCTCTGCCTCCCCAGTTCAAGCGATTCTTCTGCTTCAGCCTCCCTAGTAGCTGGGACGACAGGCACAAGCCACCACGCCCAGCTAATTTTTTTGTATTTTTAGTAGAGACGGGGTTTCACCATGTTGGCCAGGATGGTCACTGCAGTAAGCATTTTGCCTGCATTATTTGTTTAATCCTCAGAACAACCCTATGAAGCATATACTACTGTTGTTCACCTTTTATAAATTAAGAGAGGCTCTGAGAGGTTAAGAGCTGTCAGCTTTTAAGTAGCAGAGCTGTGAATCCTACTCATCTCTGTTCCCCACACAGTGCCCAGGCTGCGGCCACTGCAGAGGATAGCATCCTCTGGAAGTGTTCTTAGTATCTATGCGAATTTTGTCCTTGGGGCCATCTCACCTCTCATTCGCCTTCTCTTCCGCTCCTGGCCTGCTCCTTTGTTCCTATTGCCCAGTATAAAACTTATTCCTCCTGAATCAGGGTTGGAAAGCAATCTGATAAATAGTTATTATTGGCTTGGGATTCCTAACATTTGCCTTTCAACAAAGGATACCTGTAACTCCCAAAAACTGAGTGGTGGGATTTGAGCAGCGGGGAGGAATTTCAGCAGGTGGGTAAAGTATTTGGAGGCTATGTGAGTTAGGCTACTGACAGGAGGTGGGTGGTACCCTTAGGTGGGGAATGGAGGAGAATTTCATAAAGAGATAATTTACAGAGGTTCGAGGAAGGTTAAGGGAAACCAACATGGGATAGCAACAGGCTTCCCCGGGGATGGCAACACAGGGAGCCACCACCATCCAACACCTGAAGGGACAAGGAATAGTCCTAGGAACCCAAGAAAGGGGCTGAAGCTTTGGAGAATGCTACCTGGCAGAGGCCGTGGCTTCAGCAGAGACCTGCAGCCAACCTCTGGCCAGCCAGCAGGGAGAAAACCAGGGAAAGAAAGACTCCTTCCTTGCCCTTGTCCTACCCTCCTACTTTTACGGGTACCTCTTATGACCACACACAAACTGAAGCCAGAGGACAAGGGGCCTGTTGATGCAGTCCATAGAGGCCAGATTTTGGGACACAGAGCAGAGTGGAGAAGAGGGCACAGGGGACCTGCAGGGCAGCGCTACAGCCCAGCATGGTGGCCGTCTGTGACAGGTGAACACAGGGCCAGTTTCATAAATGAAGCACAGAGGATACCTCAGTTTTCATCAAGTGGCTGGGAGCATAGCAACGAAGGACACAGGGAGCTGGAAGACTGCCCTGCCACTTCTACATTGGTGGCCTTGGTGAAGTTCCTTAACCCTTCTGTGCCTTGGTTTCCTTATCTGTGAAACAGGCATGATAATCTCTACTCACAGGGTTTTGAGGGTAGAATTAATTATAGCACTTCAACAAGGTCTGACTGAATTAACACCATCCTTATGACACTCCAGGTACAAAGCAGGTAGGAAGAAGCAATGTGCCCCTAGGTACTTACACGCTAAGGGGGAGACAGACACACCAGCCCTCACAACACAAGGTTAGGTGAGCTGTCAACTGAGGAGAAAGACTTGGCTGAAGGAGGGGTTGATCCTGCACCTCAGTGGGTCAGGTAGGGTTTTGCAGAGAAGGAGCCTTGAGCAAGGACTTGCAGAATGAGTTGATTTTCAGATGTGCCCAGTACACATCAATTAACAGTTCTGGAACTTTAAGGAAGGAAGGAAGTCCAGTTGGGTATTAAAAAGACTGATAGATTTGTGGATTGTCAGAGGACGAGAAAGAACTCTGGAAATTAGGGCTCAACTAAGCAGTGCAACAAGAATCCAGTAGGTGGCATAAATATGCCATTCATTTGGAGTTCCATTTGTTGTTTTTTTGTTTTGGTTTTTGGTTTTGGTTTTGTTTTGTTTTGGATTTGGGGACTTTCTTTCTTTCTTCTTCTCGTCCTTAAGCTGCCCATTTCACCAACACGGTGGTTAGCAGTTTTATGTGATCTTTATTTAATGCGATTAGATTTGTCTTTAGGTCAAAGCAAACTATTTGCCATTGATGTCATGACTAAGCACCTCTCCGGAAAGAAGGTGGACTCTGCTTTGCAAGTACGAGGCCGTTGTCTTAGTCCATGTGTCCTGCTGTCACGAAATACCACAGACGGGGTGACTTACAGCCAGGAGCCACTATGCCCGAGGTGCCAAGGCCACCTCTTCACTTGAGATGGAGTTTCACTCCTGTTGCCCAAGCCAGAGTGCAATGGGGCAATCTCAGCTCACTGCAACCTCTGCCTCCCAGATTCAAGTGATTCTCCGGCCTCAGCCTCCCGAGTAGCTGAGATTACAGGCACGTGCCACCATGCCTGGCTAATTTTTTTGTATGTTTAGTAGAAACGGGGTTTCACCATGTTAGCCAGGCTGGTCTCGAACTCCTGTCCTAAGATAATCCGCCTGCCTTGGCCTCCTAAAGTGCTGGGATTACAAGTGTGGGCCACCGTGCCCGGCCTAAGGCCACCTCTTAATACATAATATTGGTGATTAAGTTTGAACACATGAATTTTACAGGACATTCAGACCATAGTACCATATTTAAAGAAAGGCTGATTCACATTGAGGTGAACCATCTAAACCCAATTTTCATTATATTGTTTTCTAGAAAATAGATTAAAAATTAAAATACTCTCAAGCATGGCATGGTGGCTCACACCTGTAATCCCAGCTACTTGGGAGGCTCAGGCAGGAGAACTGATTGAGCCCAGGAGGCAGAGGTTGCAGCGAGCCAAGATCACCCCATTGCACTCCAGCCTAGGCAACAGAGCGAGATGATGTCAAAAAAAAAAAAAAAAGGAAGGGAGGGAGGGAGGGAAATAATATTATAGAAAGCATATAAAAATATTAAGAAAGAGAAAAAAACAACCTTAACTGAGGTATCTTTGTAGAAAATGCTAGCAATTTGAGGTATTGCCTTCCTTTTTCTTTTTTTAAGAAAATTAAATCACCTATTGATTACACATGATAATAGATGATACAAGCTTCATTCCCATCTATAATTTTATCTTTTTGATAAGATCTATAATTTTATCTTTTATCTAGTAGCACTATTCAATTTAGATACATTGCATAGGATGTGCTAACAACCATTTTTATAACCACATGATTTTGCTTGATCCCTTTTAACGGTGAACTTCAGGTCACAACAGTAACTATCAGATCAACTACACCAAGATTTCTGAAGACAATGGCATCTCCATCCAAGCGGGTTGTAAATAAATTCCGAATAGAACCTGTCATCACCCTGAAGGAATCCTAACTTCACACTGTTGGGGAAATTTACCAAGATGGCTTCAGAATAGACTAACTTTACACAGCACATTTTTCAAAAAGACATTTATTCAGCATCATGATCAGAGTATTACATTTAGCAATCAACAGCATGGGTGCAAAAAAAAAAAAAAAACTACATTAAAACCCTTTGTTGGAATGCTCTTCACTTTCCACAGAGCAGAAACTAAAATTACCTGTTATACAATTAGTCACAAATACAGTCCTTGAGTGTTTTGCCCATACACATGAGTATTTATCTAAAACATGTCTTCTTTGGAGCAGCTATTGCCTTTCTTTTCCTTTGCATATTTTCTTTTTCTTTTCTTTTCTTTTTTTGTTTGTTTTGAGATGTTGTCTCTATTTGTTGCCCAGGCTGGAGTACAGTGGCGCAATCTTGGCTCACTGCAACCTCTGCCTCCCAGGTTCAAGCAATTCTCCTGCCTCAGCCTCCCGAGTAGCTGGGATTACAGGTGCCTGCCACCATGCCCGGCTAATTTTTTGTGTTTTAGTAGAGACAGGGTTTCACCATGTTGGCAGGCTGGTCTCCAACTCCTGACCTCGAGTGATCCACTTGCCTCGGCCTCCCAAAGTGCTGGGATTACAGGCGTGAGCCACCGCACCCGGCCACATATTTTCATTTATTCATAGAAAAACAGATAGTAACTGACCAAATGTTATTCTGGGATATGGGGATCTAATAGCAAACAATTGGCAAAGCTCTTGTTATCATAAAGTAAACAAGAAAATGAACAAATAAGCTGAAATAAGGATAATTTCGCATTCAGCAGAGAAGAAAATTGAACAAGATGATCAGGAGGCTTGTGCTCTCTTCTTTAGATGGGCTTTCGGGGAAAGCCTCACGAGGGCATGATGTTGAGCCACGCTTGACTTGAATTGCTAGGAAGGATGTAGCATATGAAGAGAGGGAGAAGGGCATTCCAGGCAGAGGGAAGAGCTGTGCAGAGATCCCGGGGTGCAAACAAGCTGCGTGTGTATGAGGCACCAAAAGAGGTCCTGAGTACCTGGAGCACAGCAAGAGACCAGCAAGAGACCAGCTCTGGTCAGAGAGCTGGACAGAGGGCTGAATCATGCAGGCCTGGACGAAGGTGTGGGACTTTATTATAACTGTTAATCATTGTATATGAGTTTCTAAGAACACATTTATCCTTCTGCCTTTTTCCCTTTGACATTATTAATACATTTTCTCCATGTCATTACATAGAGCTCAAAGCAATCATTTAAAATCAATACATACAATTCCGTCAAGTGGATAATAATTTACTTAACCATTTTCCCCGTGAAAAGCATGTCTTCTTAACAAATATCCCTGAGTGGCAATATGTAGGCCAGGCACAGTGGCTCACTCCTGTAATTCCAGCACTTTGGGAGGCTGAGGCAGGCGGATCATCTGAGGTCAGGAGTTCAAGACCAGCCTGGCCAACCTGGTGAAACCCCATCTCTACTAAAAATACAAAAAAATTAGCCAGGCGTGGTGGCGGGTGCCTGTGGTCCCAGCTACTCGGGAGGCTGAGACATAAGAATCTCTTGAACCTGGGAGGTGGAGATTGCAGTGAGCTGAGATCACGCCACTGCACTTCCAGCCTGGGTGACAGAGTGAGACTCCGTCTCAAAAAGGCAAAAACAAAAATCAAAAACAACAACAACAAAGCAAAACAAGGAAATAGTTTGGACACAGACATGTGCACAGGGAGAACACCACGTGAAGATGAAACCAAAGATGAGGGTGATGCTTCTGCAAGCCGAGGAACTGCAAAGATTGCCAGCAGGACATCAGAACCCAGGGGAGTGGCCCGGAATAGATCCTTTCCTCACACCTCACAAGGAACCAACCCTGCTGACACCTTCATCTTGGACTTCTAGCCTCTGGAACTGTGAGACAGCAAGTTTCTGTTGTGTAAGCCACCCAGTTTTTGCGAAACCCTAGCAAGCTTGTCTAATATCTGTGCCTGCTGGATAGCTAATGAATTAAAGAGTCCAAAAATATGTGACTGTGTCTTGGAATATATACAAGAAATAAAGCCCATCAATACATGACATTCATCTGAAGCCAGTTTGTGGCTGCGGGCTTGAGTGCCACAAATTGCCAAACTACAAATTACAAAGATTTCCCAAAATTCAAATGAAAGCCCATGTGGTTTCTGGAGACTCTGAATGGTCTGGCTTTGCCCGACTATGGTGTGTTATCGACAAATTATGCTACCCCATATTAATGCTGTTGGAGGGAGGAGCTAGGAACTGAATGTAAGCATATTGGTTAATTCTTTGTATTTTTAGAAGGTTTTCATGTTTTTCTTTGATTTCTAGGTGGTATAATACATGGCAGTTATTTTACATTTTGTTCCTTTTCTTTCTTGAGAGCTATACCTTTATGTATGGGAAAAGTCACGTTCCTGTTCCATTTTAAATTCTCCTCTTCTAAATTGTGATTTCCTTAAGCTGTCCCCAGCCCATCAGGTCTAATATTCCTACGTAACAGTGTGCAGTGATGTTATGGAGGAAGATGACGAGTGGACACAGTGGGGACAGTCTCCAGCCCCCTGGCTCGCTCACACCAAGGGGAGGAAAGCTTTTGCTGAAGGAGCAGCGGCCAAGCCGTCTGATGGGCAGATAGAGCCACCCTTCCCTTCCCAAAGCGCTACAAGGAGGGGGCCCTTTGGGGTGACTCACACTTGGTTTAGATGACAAAAATCTCTCTTCCGAGGACTCAGCAGTGAAAGTACAAAGTCTCAGCACAAAATCCAGTACAGTATAACCTTTTAAAGCCTTTGTCCTATTAAAGGCTATTTACCTGAGTTGGCAGGTAAAATTATGGCCCGAGGATAAAAACATGTAGGGCAGCAAATGAAAGAATTAGTGCACTGTTAAAATGAGATTTGTCATTCAAGCAGAGAAACCTTTGCCTGTTAGGGCTGTCGAGGGCACCTTCAAAGGTCTTGGGCCAAGGACGCTGACAGGGCCAGAGAGGAGCACATTTGTACCCACGTTTCAGCAACAGCCCTTTCCTGCACTCGTCTCTCAATTCTGCTCTGGCAAGAAGAGTACAGGAAGGGGTGGGTTCATTGTGGGCACTGCATTTAAAGTCCCCTTGCCAATCCCCTCACCGTTATGATGTATTTATTTTTCTTGTTTGGCTCTGATAATGATTTTGATTATCAGGTGGCCTGGGGTTTGGGCCACTGGGATGCCTTTGCTTTTTAAAGTGCAAGAAAATGGGCAAGAATTACAAAAAGGCAAGTCAGAACCAAGGCATTTCAAAAACAACTTTATCGCTCTGCCTCCAGTGGCCTTTGGAGGGGGGAAACATAATTGAATCACTGACTTTGAATACTGAGCCGCTTTGCATGACTCATTAAACTGCCATTTCCAACACTTTTGGCTCGTGCTGTAAGAATGATAGAATCCTATAACAATCTATACGTTTAAATTCTTTTCTATTTGAAAGCGCCTTGTGGTACAAGTGCCTTCAGATGTGAGCACAGACATCAATTGAAATACAAGACAGTCATAATAGAGCTAAATTTGATAAGTCACTCAAGCATGACCCAGGCAACCCAGCCTGTTAAATCAGGATGCACAATTAATTGCTACTCTTTTATTTATTATCTTTAATCCCTCATTGGATACAGTTGACTTGCTACTTCCTGGGATGAGGCCACAGCATAGGCGGGGATGAATAATTTTTAAATTATGAAGCAATTTCTTTGTTACAAACCTGGGCTCAGATGTAAATTCTAATCATTTCCTTTTCCCAGGACGGTGCCCTCTGAACTCAAAAGGGCGTTCATCCTTTTCTTCCTTCTACCCGTAGCGGGCAGAAAGCCAGGCATGTCTAGTTCTTAGAAGTCATTGTTGTTTTTCTTGCCCTCACTAAGGAATTGGCATATTCCCCTGAGACTCCTTTTTGACACCCTAAAGGCTCATTTAAACCCTATCTTATATTACAAATAATAAAACTCTCCTGGGTGAACTAGCTCTTTCTCTAACCTTCTTCCACCCTGCCTCTGACTTGGTTTCTTCATTCATGTGCATTTTTTGTTGTTGCTGTTGTTTTGAGATGGAGTCTCACTCCATCACTCAGGCTAGAATGCAGTGGCGAGATCTGAGCTCACGGCGACCTCCACCTCCCGGGTTCAAGTGATTCTCCTGCCTCAGCTTCCAGAGTAGCTGGGATTACAGGTGCGCGACATGATGCCCAGCTAATTTTTGTATTTTTAGTAGAGAGGCGGGTTTCACCATGTTGGTCATGCTGAACTCAAACTCCTGACCTCAAGTGATCCACCGTCCTTGGCCTCCCAACATTCATGTTTATTTTAGCAAGTTTTGTACCTCTTAGGATATAAGGTTTTTCTCACTTTGAGCTGTCAGTGGTTTTGAGCTGAGCCAGAATGAATAACTCAACCAAATGAATTAACAGGCTTTGATTTCAGGAGCATCAGGAAGCCCTTTTCCTTCCTGCTTATTCCACAGCTGCCTCCACTGTCTTGCTGTTGCCTAAAATGCCATTCTTAGGAATTTTGTCCTTTGTTTCCTGGTAAAACGTACATTCTTGTGGCAAGCATAATGCTTTTTGCCTTTTTACAGTTGAGCTTGAGTTCACAGAATCCCATCCTGAGAGGAGGTCATGTAAGGGGGAGGAGAGGAGGGAAGTGAAGAGTGGGACAGTTGTGATGGGAGAAGGGCCACACATCTGGAGATACCCAGAGAGCAGGAAACTGCATTGAGGGAGCATTGATGTGGAAGAAAAGCATTACCATGGAGGGTGCAGCACAATCGCCCCTCGGTCTCCACAGGGGATTGGTTCCAAGACCCCTTTCTTTTTTTTTTTTTTTTTTTTGAGGTGGAGTATCACTGTGTCGCCCAGGCTGGAGTGCTGCAGCGTGATCTCAGCTCACTGAAACCTCCACTTCCCAGGTTCAAGAGATTCTCCTGCCTCAGCCTCCCCAGTAGCTGGGATTACAGATGTGTGCCACCACGCCCAGCTAATTTTTTTTTTTTTTCAATTTTTAGTAGAGACAGGGTTTCACCATGTTGGCCAGGCTCATCTTGAACTCCTGACCTCAAGTGATCCTCCTGCCTTGGCCTCCCAAAGTGCTGGGATTGCAGGCGTGAGCCACTGTGCCCGGCCCAGGACCCCTTTCAGATACCAAAATCCGCAGATGCTCAAGTCCCATGGCTTGATGTTTGCGTATAATTTACATAGACTCTCCCGTGTACCTTAAATCATCTCTGGATTACTTATAATACCTAAAACAATGTAAATGCTATGTAAATGGTTGTTATACTGTATTGGAAGGGAATAGTAACAGAAAAAAAAGTCTGTACATTTTAGGTACAGAATCAACCATCCATTTTTTGCCCCAAATATTTTCCATCTGCCGTTGATCGAATCCACTGATGAGGGTACCCACAGATATGGACAGTTGACTGTACATATATACCCTAAGATGTTTCTTTATTAAAAACAATTCCTGATTATAAAAGTAATTGATACAGTAGAAAACTTTATAAAATGTGTAAAATATTACAAATGCCCATAATCTTTACAGTCCAGAGATATCTAATAATTTTCCATGGTGATTTTTCATGGCTCCATAATATCCCGTCATTTATTTTACCAATTCCCCATCAATTTTTGCTATTACAAGTGATAATAGCTAACATTTACAAAGCCTTCTAGGCCCTTTTCTAAGTGGCCGGTGTCAGTTAATTCACTCAACCTTTAAAGCAGCCCAATGAGGAGGTACAGGTATTATTCTCATTTTAGAGATGAGGAAACAGGCAGTGGGGGATACCTGTCCAAAGCCACACACTAGACAACAGTGAATTCAAGATTCATACCCTGGCAGTTCGTCTCCAGGGCGTGGGCTCTTAATGTTTCTGCACAAATTGTTTTCTGAGGCTGTTTTCCCTAAGATCGCATCTCCGGGTCCAAAGCTCAAGAGCATATTTAAGGCTCTTGAAACATCGCTAAATTGCTCTCTGTAAAATTTACTCCTTTGGCAATGCGTTTCCACTTCATTTGCTTCCTTGATGTTTAAAAACAAAACGAGTCCAGGTGCGGTGGCTCACGCCTGTAATCCCAGCACTTTGGGAGGCCGAGGTGGGCGGATCACGAGGTCGGGAGATTGAGACCATCCTGGCTAACACGGTGAAACCCCGTCTCTACTAAAAATACAAAAAATTAGCCGGGCGTGGTGGCGGGCGCCTGTAGTCCCAGCTACTCGGGAGGCTGAGGCAGGAGAATGGCGTGAACCCGGGAGGCGGAACTTGGAGTGAGCCAAGATCACGCCACTGCACTCCAGCCTGGGCGACAGAGCGAGACTCCGTCTCAAAAAAAATAAAAATAAAAATAAATAAATAAATAAAAGAAACTGGGATAGATAGAGTTTAGGGCCTTCCATTTTGTTTTCGAGATGGTGTTCACTCTTGTCATGCAGGCTGGAGTACAATGGTGAGATCTTGGCTCACTGCAACTTCTGCCTCCCGGGTTCAAGCGAGTCTCCTGCCTCAGACTCCAGAGTAGCTGAATTAAAGGTGAGCACCACCACACCCAGCTAATTTTTGTATTTTTTGTGGAGATGGGGTTTTGCCATGTTGACCATCCTGGTCTCAAACTCCTGACCTCAATCTGCCTGCCTCAGCCTCCCAAAGTGCTGGGATTACAGGCGTGAGCCACCACGCTGGGCCCCATTTTCTATTTTGTATATATTTCCTTGAAATTTTCAGCAAACATATGTTACTTTTAAAATTAATATAAAATCAATGAGACTTTATAGTAAGGTAGAACAGTTGGATTATACAATTTTAAAATATGCATCACTTGAGCCCAGGAGTTTAAGACTAGTCTGGGCAACACAGCAAGACCTTATGTCTCCAAAATAAACAAATAAATAAATAGGCCAGGCACAGTGGCTCACGCCTGTAATCCCAGCACTTTGGGAGGCTGAGGCGGGCAGATCACGAGGTCGGGAGTTTGAGACCAGCCTGGCCAACATGGTGAAACCCTGTCTCTACTAAAAATACAAAAATTAGCCAGGTGTGGTGGCACGTGCCTGTAGTCCCAGCTACTTGGGAGGCTGAGGCAGAAGAATCGGTTGAACCCAGGAGGTGGAGTTTGCAGTGAGCCAAGATCGTGCAAACTGCACTCCAGCCTGGATGACAGAGCGAGACTCCAACTCAAAACATAAAATAAATGAATGAAATAAAAAAATTGTATCTTAATTAGCTGGGCATGATGGCATATACCTGTGGTCCCAGCTACTCAGGGGGCTGAGGTGGGAGGAGCCCTTGACACAAGGAGGTTGAGGCTGTAGTGAGCCATGATCACCCCACTGCATTCCAGTGTGGGTGACAGAGCAAGATCCTATCTCTAAAAAACAATATTAAAATAAACATTTTAAATATGCAAACATATAAACTCATATTTATAAATAGAGAAAATTTTATATGTAGAAGTAGAAAACAGGATCTCAGGGAATATTAAAATAGTACTAATTGAACTGGTGTTTGGGGAATGGAAATATGTTTTTTCCCTTTGTATTTTCTAAATGCTTGGTAATTTGATTGCATAGCTACTGTACACTATTAACATACTTTAAATATAGATGCAATGAAAGAAGGAATAAAATAATATTAAAATTAAAAAGGCAACTCCGAAAGGAAAGGAGAGAACGTGGAGTAGCCATAGGAGTGGAAACTCAGGATCCAGACACTTGACTTCTCCCCGAGGTTTAAACTGTGTGATCTGGGACAAGGCACTCTACCTTTCTGGGCAGATTCTGCATCTAGCCTGGGGGTCCTCAAACCTAACTACACATCAGAATCACCTCCGGGGATTTAAAGCAATCACTGTTCCAGCCCCTCTGAGGTGGGGGCCTGGGAAGGCTCAGCAGGTGATTCTGATGAGCAGACAAGGCTGGGAACACTGAGCCAGCCTGAGCTCAGGGAGGGGCCCCACCCTCCACCCAGGCCCAGAGTGATCATTTAAATAAGTAAATAAATAGATGTTTGTGCAGATCTTGAAGAAGAAGAGCTTTAAAGACACAATGTGGCCAGATCGCCCATCAGTTTTGAAAAGTGGTTGCTCCTGGCCATGCGCAGTGGCTCACGCCTGTAATCCCAACACTTTGGGAGGCCAAGGTGGGCGGATTACCTGAGGTCAGGAGTTCGAGACCAGCCTGGCCAACATGGTGAAACCCCGTCTCTACTAAAAATACAAAAATTAGCCAGGTGTGGTGGCACACACCTGCAATCCCAGCTACTTGGGAGACTGAGGCAGGAGAATTGCTTGAGCCCGGGAGGCGGAGGTTGCAGTGAGCCGAGATTGTGCCACTGCACTCCAGCCTGGGTGACAGAGTCAGACTGTCTCAGAAAAAAAAAAAAAGAAAGAAAGAAAAGTGGTTGCTCTTTGCCTATTGGAGTTTTCACTCGGCATTTGGATGTAAAGAGTATGCATTTTTAAAGCTGTCCAAATGCCTATTTATGCAGCAGACCATAGCTCCTCTGTTGATAGGCTGCTATGCTTTATCAAGTAAATGATACACATTTAAAAAACTGTCTGAAGGAGCATTTACCTGAGGGACTGTTATTGTGTTTGGTTTTGTTTTTTTTTGTTGTTGTTGTTGTTGTTTTCTTTGAGCTCTCATGGTTCATTGGGTAAATAATATCGTTTAACCAATTTTTAAATAGACGTGTCTAGCAAGATGCCATTTTATCAATCCTTACACACTCTCATACCCTTCAGAGAGGGCTCCTTTAGGTCATTTTAGTTTTAAATTTCACATTAAGGCCAGGTGCGGTGGCTCATGCCTGTAATCCCAGCACTCCGGGTGGCCGAGGCAGGTGGATCACCTGAGGTCAGGAGTTGAAGACCAGCCTGGCCAACAAGGGGAAACCCCGTCTCTACTAAAAATACACACAAAAAAATTAGCCAGGCGTGGTGGTGGGCGCCTGTAATCCCAGCCACTTGGGAAGCTGCGGCAGGAGAATCACTTGAACCCGGGGGGCAGAGGTCGCAGTGGGTCAAGATTGTGCCATTGCACTCCAGCCTGGGTGACAAGAGTGAAACTCTGTCTCAGAAAAATAAATAAATACAAATTAAAAATAATAAGTTTCACAGTAAGATATTTAACCAAAAAAGGAAAAAGAAAGGATCAAATCTTTAAAAACGGGTTTGAAGCAAGCATCTGGCACCTGACTTCTGTTTTTTAGCTTTAGTAGATAAAAAGACTTTTTTCACTTACTATTCTGTGGTGCTACTTCAGTGCTAAATTCAGAATATTTTTGCCTTTACAGCAATAGACCCCAGCCCTGTTGTTCAGTGAGGATTCGTGGATTATTTTTGGAGAAGGTGGGGAAACTGGAAATGTTGCAGAATGAGAGGGAGGATTCAGTAGAAAATGGCACATGACTAGAGCATCAGTAAAGAAGACCAAGGATCTTATGTGGATCAGTGTTCTTAGCTGCAGACAACAGAATTCACTCAAGCTAGTTTAAGCAGAAAGGGGTTTACCAACGGGTATTACTGGATTCACAGAATCCCCAGGAAAGCCACACAACCTTGGAAGTTATACATAGGAACAACGCAGCCACAGACAGAGCAGCCCCGAGGAATGAACCACACTTTTAAAGAGTGGTTTCCAAAGTGTGTCCCCCAACTAGTAGCATCAGCATCACCTGGGAACTTCATAGAGGTGGGACTCTCAGGCCACTCCTCAGTCCTACTGAAGGAGAAACTATGGGGTTGGGGCCCAGCAATCTGTGTTTTAATAAGCTTCCCAGGTGATTCCGATGTACGGTGAAGTTTGTAAACCACTGCCTGATGATTCTAATGCAAGCACTAATGCTGCTGCTTCCCACTCTTTGGCACCTGCGAAATTAGGGACTCGAGGCTGGAGATTCTGCCAGAGTTAACGCAGAAGAATCAGCTGTGTCTGCCCGTGTGTTTGCCAAAAGAACCCATCCCCCCTGCCTATATATATATGGCTGCTGCATCACCCTGCTTACTTCTAGCTCTGAGGCTCCTGGAAGTCATCCTCTGGGGACAAGTAGAACCATGTTACATTACTGCACCCTAGCTGCAGAGGCCGGGTACAGTGGCTCATTCCCGTAGCCCCAGCATCTTGAGAGGCTGAGGTAGGTGGATTGCTTGCACCCAGGAGTTTGAGACCAGCCTGGACAACAAGGCGAAACCCCATCTCTACAAAAAATACAAAAATGAGCTAGGCAGGGTGGCATGTGCCTGTAGTCCCAGCTACTTGGGAAGCTGAGGTGGGAGGATCACTTGAACCCAGGAGGTCAAGGCTGCACTGACCCAAGATTGTGTCACTGTATTCCAGCCTGGACAACAGAGTAAGACCCTGTTTCAAAAAAAAAAAAAATGGAATTTAGCTTTCCATAATCTTTAGTTCAGAGTTTAGCTAGAAAGCAATTGGAATGGACATTGAGAGAGCCAACATCAAGCCATTGACTCCATGTCCCCTTCCTCTTGTGGGTGCCTGTGACGACATGTAAGGCAGCCTTTCACAGCAGGGTGGGTACAGAAAATGAAAGCTATTGAGACTGGCCACCCAGCCCTGGCTCCACACAGGACAGACAACACGCCACAGAACCCCAGCCACTGCGTGAAATCCAAAGACTTCTCCCAGATTTCAGGTAGCCTTAACTCAGCCACAGTCTGACTTACCGTAACCACGACAGAAGAATGGCAGAAGTGGCCTGTGGTTTAAAGAAAATAACGTCCTTCCTAGCTCTCTTTTAAAATAGTAAATTGAAGTAGAAGTTGTTCCCAAGGGAACGTCCCTTCCCTGCCTTGATGAAGTGGATTGTTTCCCAATACTGAACAGTTAACAAGCTTACCTCTAACTGTGTGCCCACATTTATTTCACAATCAGCAAAATCTTTGTCAATACGTTTTTTGTATTTACACTTGCCCTATTAAGTAGCATTGCTTTAACAATACTGACTGGAAGGTATATCAAGGCTCATTACCAACAGCAGAAGTTAATATTGTTGGTAGGTTCTGCCTGCCCCAGGTGGAGGCAGGCCAGGAAGACTGAATAAATCCAGCGTTGTGTCTATTGAGGCCCCGCTTCAGCCTAACAAAGCTGTACCTCCTTGTAATTCTGCTCAAACATCTCCTTAAAGAGGCTCTGGTTGAGCACACAGCTCACGTTGTCCACCCAGAGATCGCCGGGGATCACAGTGCCCTGCATCAGCGGCTTCTCAGTACTTAGCACTCTGAAATGAGCTCATGTTTGTTTATTTCCCTGGCAGAACAGAAGCTCCATGGGGGAGGGACTGGTCCATATCTTGTTCACCATGGCGGCTTCATGCCTTCCTTCTCCAGTGTCTAATAGGCCCACAATGCAGTGACTACTGTGGAATGCACAAGTGAGTTTGGGTGGCCCCAGGGCTGCGGTGCTGATGTCACTAGAGTGTGATGGGAAGCTGTCACTCACCTCGCAGGTGGGAGAGGTGACGTTGGAGGATGTGGCTCCTTTAAAATATCCGCCTGTTCCGGCCGGTGGGGTGGCCCACACCTGTAATCCCAGCACTTTGGGAAGCTGAGGTGGGTGGATCACGAGGTCAGGAGATGGAGACCATCGTGGCTAACATGGTGAAACCCCGTCTCTACTAAAAATACAAAAATTAGCCAGGCATGGTGGCACACACCTGTAATCCCAGCAACTCAGGAAGCTGAAGTAGGAAAATCGCTTGAACCCGGGAGGTGGAGGTTGCTGTGAGCCGAGATTGTGCCACTGCACTCCAGCCTGGGTGACAGAGCGAGACCCTGTTTCAAAAAAAAAAAAAAAAATCTGCCTGTTCTTTCCTCTAGAGATGGGTAGAGCAGGCTCGCAGTGCACATCCAGGAGGGAGGCACCCCCGTGGAAGAGGCATTTCGGGCACGGCCTCAGGAAGGATCATGTTTTTGCCAGAAGGACTGTTTCCTCCAGCCTGCTCCTGAACCTGGAAACCCGCAGCTGCTCTCTCAACCAAGGAGAAACTAGAGGCAGCACCTTCCCTACGTGCTGCTCATGGCTTCAGGGAAGAAACCCAAACCATGATACGAAGGTATCTTACCCGGGGTCTTTGGTTTCAATTTGCTGTGTGTGCCTGATTGAAAGAGATTTATACTGATTCTCATAGGTAGACTTCTGCTTTCTCATTGCTACACAGTTCTAATTATCCTGGTTAATTTCCTTTTAGATATTTTTGTTTTAAAAATGTGAACATTGGCTGGGCGCGGGGGCTCACACCTGTAATCCCAGCACTTTGGGAGGCCGAGGCGGGTGGATCATTTGAGGTCAGGAGTTCGAGACTAACGTGGCCAATGTGGTGAGACTCCTGTCTACTAAAAATACAAAAATTAGCTGGATGTGGCGGTGTGCACCTGTAGTCCCAGCTACTTGGGAGGCTGAGGCAGGAGAATTGCTTGAAACCGAATCTAGGAGGCAGAGGTTGCAGTGAGCCAAGATCGCACCGCTGCACTCCAGCTTGGGCGACGGAGTGGGACTCCATCTCAAAAAATAAAGATAAAAATAGAAATGTGAATATTGATGTAGTGTTTCCCCTACTTATTATAGTTTTACGTTTCCTAAAACTACAAAAAGCAAAATAAGCAGAAAAGAAGCATACTTTGTTCAGAGCTAAGTGCTCTGATACCCTAGTTTCCCGCCATAGGCAGCAGAGCATGTGGGTTAAGAACATGGGCACGGAGGTAGTTTGGTTCACCTGTGGGGGCCTAGGTAGTTCATTTAACATCTCAGAGCTTTTAGTGTCCTCCTTTTTAAAATGAGAATGGTGAGAGCCTCTTAAGATTTTTGTGGTAATATAATGAGCTGCTGCGTGTAAAATTAGATAGGGCCTGGCCCAGAGTCAGCTCTCAACTATCATTACCTAGGGGCAGACCAGGGGCTAAGGTAAAGGTATCCTCAGGAGAGTAGGCTAATCAGCCACTTTGGAACATGCCCCCAGCTTTCACACAGGAAGATGTAGTCACTGTCCTGGGTTGACAATTGCCATATCACCTCCCACCAATTCATGTTCACCTGGAACCTCAGAATGTGATCTCATTTGGAAATAGGATCTTTGTAGATGTAATTAGTCAATTTAAAGTGAGGTCAGGCTGGACCCAGTGGCTCATGCCTATAATCCCAGCACTTAGGGAGGCTGAGGTGGGCAGATTACTTGAGCCTAGGAGTTGGAGACCAGCCTGGGCAACATGGCAAAACTCCATCCCTACCAAAAATATAAAAATTATCCTGATGTGGTGGCGTGCACTTGTAGTCTCAACTGTTCAAGGGGCTGAGGTGGGAGGATTGCTTGAGCCCTGGAGGTCAAGGCTGCAGTGAGCCGTGATCCGCTGCATTCTAGCCTGGGTGACAGAGACCCTGTCTAAAAACGCCAACAAAAAACAAATTGATGTCATACTGGATTACTGGGTTAGAGAGGGCTAATTCAATTCCTGGTGTCCTTATACGAAGAGGGAGAATGTGGACACAGACACACAGGGCAGAGAACACCATGTGAAGACCCAGACACAGGGGGAAGAGGACCAGATGAAGACAGGCAGAGTTTGCAGTGATGCATCTACACACCAAGGAATGCCAGGGTTGCTGGCCACCACTGGAAGTGAGTGGAGACAAGGGCTCTCTCCTACATTCTTCAAAGAAAGCTTAGTGCTGCCAGCACCTTGATTTTGGATTTCCAGCCTCCAGAACTGTGAGACAATTTATATTGTTCTAAGTCACCCAGTTTGTAGTAGTTTTGTTATAGTAGTCCTCGCAAACTAATAGTCATTTAGCAAAGACCACACTGCATTGAGTGGGCCTTATGCCCTGCCTTCAGTTAAAGCCTCTTGCTTTCTTTAGTAGGAAATTTTAGCATGAAAGAGATTAAGGGAACAAGACTTTAGGATTTTGACAAATGGGCTATAGCTGACACTTTATTAGATTGTCAGGCATGCGAGCAGATTGAGGAGGATCTTAGAACATGCATTAATTAGTTAGAACGTTAATTAATTACTGAACTCAGAAATGTTGCTGCAGTAGCAGCACTGACAAGCGTTCCCTGTGACTTTTTTTTTTTTTTTGCCAAGGTCTCTCTGTTGCCCAGGCTGAAGTGCAGTGGCACCATCACGGCTCACTGCAGTCTCCACCAGGGCTCAGGCAATCCTTCCACTTCAGCCATCCAAGTAGCTGGGACTACAGGCATGTGCCACCATGCCTGGCTAATTTTAAATTTTTTTGTAGAGATGAGGTCATACTATGTTGCCCAGGCTGGTGTCAAACTCCTGGAATCAAGCAATCCTCCTGTCTTGGCCTCCCAAGGAGCTGGGATTACAGGTGTGAACCACCACACCCAGTCTCTCTGACTTTTTGTTGTTGTTGCTGGAGTCTCACTCTGTTGCTAGGCTGGAGTGCAGTGGCGCGATCTTGGCTCATTGCAACCTCCACCTCCCAGGTTCAAGCGATTCTCCTGCCTCAGCCTCCTGAGTAGCTGGGACTACAGGTGTGTGCCACCATGCCCGGCTAATTTTTATAGTTTTAGTAGAGATGAGGTTTCACCATGTTGGCCAGGATGGTTTCAGCCTCCTGACCTCATGTTCTGCCCACCTCGGCCTCCCTAAGTGTTGGGATTACAGGCATGAGCCACTGTGCCCGGCCCCTTGTGACTTTTAAGAGTCTGTGTAGCACTGTGCAGTTAGAGTATTTTACAGTGCAAAGTGCTCATCAACAGTGGTGAGAAACCATCACCACTCAGTGTGGGCCACAAGTGCCAGCCACACCAGCCTTCCCTCATTAGACCCTGTGCCCTAGCCTACAGGGTATGTGCAGTGGCCCAAGAAGCAGCCGCACCCTACCATAGCATCCTAGCTGGACTGCAGCCCCACACAGCGTCTTGTTCATTTATTTGCTTACTACACATCTATATCTCTCCTAAACTAAACCAAATCAATTGAAGAGACAACAAAAATCTTTTCCTCCATCTTGCAACCCTAGCTACTGCCATTTAGCCAACCACCTTTCCCCATTCAAATGTCCATTTCCTTATTCAGCATAGATAGGTGGAGCTCGTTTATGTGCTGGACACTGTACAAGCTGGGAATAACAGCAGATACTGGGCACTCTGTTAGGCACTGTGCTGAAGGATTTGCATATATTATCCCTTCCAATCTTCACAACCCCACTAAATAGGTAATAGAAAATTTTGTATCTTACAGGTGAGGAAACAGGCACAGTGGTGGCAGGTGACTTGTTCACAGTCATAGAACTAGACAAGCCAGGTGTATGAGCTGCTCACAGAGCTAGACCAGCTCAAGGCCTGTGTTCTTTACCACTGAGGCTTGTGTGTCTCTTAGATTAAGATACAATCCCACCCTCCAAGGAGCCCATCTGGAAACTTCCCAGCACCTTTTCCTACAAGCTATGATCCTAGCCAGAAGACCTCAGCTTTTGTTTCTTCATCTATAAAATAGGAAATCTAATACTCTCAGCTTCTTAGAACTGTTAAGTAAAGTGATGCCTAAGAGTGATAAGCTGAGTGCTCCAAGGTGTCTGTTGAATGGAAGTGACAACAATTTATATTAATTGATTCCACATGTGTATTTATTTATTGTCATGGAATCAGGTGTGTCCAGCTAAATTTTGTGGGTTCAAGGTCATGACACCCCTTTCTGTCCTGCTCTCTGCTACATACTGGGCAAAAGGGGCCTCAAAAGGGCTCCCCTGCTACAGAAGCTTGTGATAGGATAAGACCACATAGATGAGAACAGAGCTAAGATTTTCTCAGTCCTTTTAATCTTTCTTCGACTAAACGCATCCTGCAAACGAACTGACTATAAACAGATCTTCTCAAGCTCATGAAGACTCCAAACAGTACCTTTTGGAGGGTGGCTATTATGGGCTGAATTGTATGCTCCCCACCAAAATTCCTATGTTGAAGTCCTAACCTTGCAGGACCTTAGAATGTGACTGTATTTGGAGATAGGGTCTTTAAAGAAGTAATTCCATTAACATGAGATCAATAGGCTGGGCCCTGATCCAGTGTGACTGGTGGCCCTCTAAGAAGAGGAAATTTGGCTGGTCACAGTGGCTTACGCCTGTAATCCCAGATCTTTGGGAGGCCAAGGTGGGTGGATCACCTTAGGTCAGGAGTTCGTGACCAGCCTGGCCAACATGGTGAAACCCAATCTCTAAGAAAGATAGAAAAATTAGCTGGGTATGATTGTGGGCACCTGTAATCCTAGCTACTTGGGAGGCTGAGGCAGGAGAATTGCTTGAACCCAGGAGGAGGAGGTTGCAGTGAGCTGAAATCAGGCCATTGCACACCACACACATACATGGAAAGAAGATGTGACTACACCTGGGAAAGGCAGCCATGTACAAGCTAAAGAGGCTTGAACAGATCCTTTTTTGTGTGGTCTTGGAACTGACCCTCCAGAAACCTTGCTCTGAGACCCACCCTGCAGAACTGTGAGGCATACACTGCTGTGAGGCCGCCCAGTCTGTGGCGCTTTGTTCCAGCAGCCCTAGAAACCGAATACAGCGGCTTGCACGTTAGCAGGAAACTCTTTAGGCTCCAGAAGGTTGGGGGGCTGGGGAGATTCTGTGGTTTAATCAAAGTCTTTAGGTTATATCCACACAAAAAGGCCTGAACTACAGTGTGAGACGATCGAGGAAGACGCTAAGATTTATAAAACTTTTAGCTCCCAGAGAGTATTGTGGAATCAACTTTATTGAAATTCCCTAAAAACTGAGCACACCCTCCCTTATGAGGGATTAAATCACTGTAGAAAGAGTTTTGGAGTAGCTGTTAGGAAGAGGCTTGATTTTTTAGTCCTTTCTGCGCTAGTATTAGGATGGGCTAGGTTATGCTGTAGAAACCTACAAGCTAAAAATTTCAGTGGCTTAAAATGACAAAGATGTTTTTGCTTTTTTGTTTTTGAGAGCCTTGCTCTGTTGCTCAGGCTGGAGAGAAGTGGCATGATCTCAGCTCACTGCAATGTCTGCTTCTGAGGTTCAAGTGAAGTGATCCTCCCCTCTCAGCCTCCCAAGTAGCTGGGACTCTAGGCGCACACCCGGTTAATGTTTTTTGTTTTGTTTTGTTTTGTTTTCGTAGAGACAGGTTTTACTTTGTTGCTCAAGCTGGTCTTGAACTTCTGAGCTCAAACAGTCCACCGCCCTCAGCCTCCCACAGTGCTGGGATTACAGGGTGAGCCACTGAGCCTGGCCTGTTGGGTTTTGCTCATCCAACTTGTCCATCGGTGGTTGGCTGGAGGCTCGGCTTTGCATCCTTCCTGCAGGCTCCAGGCTAATGGAGCAGCCACTCTCTAGAACATTCCCAGTCATTGGAAAGGGAAAGGGAGCTCTCGAGGGTCTCACACTGACAATTACATGCTCAGGCTCAGAAGTGACATATGTCACTTCTGCTCATGATTCATTGCTCAGAACTAGTCGTTCAGTCTCTACCAACTACAAGGGGAACAGGAAGTGCAGCCCTACCCGGTCCCCAGAATAAGAGAGAATTAGAATACTTGGTGAACATGACTAATATCTGTAACAGTCGACCCATCTGGTAACCAAATACTCAATTCAGCCTTCCTTCACACACAACATACCCATCCCCCTCCCATTTCCCACAGAGCCCCAGCCTCCCATCCAGTTTCAGTATTCAGCTCAAAGTTCAGGATGTCATGATGGTGTCTCCTTTAGTGAATGAGGCACAGTCTCACTGATAGGGATTACGGCTCCTCTTGATTTTGAAACCAGTGCACTAGGAAGATGAGCTATTCATGTTCTCCTCTCTCTAAAAATGCAATCGTTGAATAAGGCTGGGATAACAGCATTAAATGCTCCCAGTGGAAATGGGAGAAGTGGGAGATACACAGCATTTGCTGGTCCATAGCAATCCTGAAGTAGACTAAGGGTGGGAGGACGTTCCGAGACCTCCACTCTTGCAGAGACGCTATGTTGCTTCAATCGGGCCGCCCTGAGTCAACTCCCACGAGTAGTTCCCTGTCTGTGTTCTCCATGGCCCTTGGTTCTGCTTTGTGTTTTCTTTACTTTCCTGGACATCATCTGAAGAGGGCATTAGTGAGATGATCTGTTATATATTATGATACATATGTCGTATATTTGAAAGAATACACACAGGTTTTCATCTACATTTCCTGGCTCGTAACTCCCATAGCCCTTGCTATAATGTTCGGGCACTTTAGGCCTTAGAAAAGAGAATCGCTCTTTCTCCTGCCCTCCTTTCACTTGCTTGTTTTCTTTCCAAGGCAGGAATCTCCCCCAGCCTTTCGGTCTTGGAGCTGACCATAAAGAAATTCTCTGATCTATCTTGTCTGATTATAGGTCATAAGATGTAAAGAAAGGGTCCTGCCCCATACCCAGGAGGAAGGAATGCTTCACAGAGAGGCCAAGAAGAATCTGGACAGGCCTTGCTGGGTTTCCCTACTCAGTCTGTTAGTATTTATTAGATCATACCTTTTTTGGCCAGCCATTTCCACATGCCTATCCATCTTTCAGTCGTGCCTATCAAACGAAGTCTCTGTAAAAGGCCCAAGGGGGTGCATTCTCCGTATCTCTCTGAAAATATGGAGAACTTCTGGATAGCTGAATACGTGGAGGTTCCTGGAATGCAGTGTCCCTAGGGAGGGCATGGAAGCTCCATACCCCTTCCATACATCTCTATGTGTCTTTTTATCTGTATCCTTTGTATTTTTTTTTTATTTTTTTTTTTTGAGATGGCATCTCCCTGTGTCTCCCAGGCTGGAGTACAGTGGTATGATCTCACTGCAACCTCCACCTCCTGGGCTCAAGCGGTTCTCCTGCCTCAGCCTCCTGAGTAGCTGGGGTTACAGGTGTGCACCGCTATGCCTGGCTAATGTTTTTGTATATTTAGTAGAGACGGGGTTTCACCATGTTGGCCAGGTTGGTCTCGAACTCTTGACCTCAGGTGATCCACCCGCCTTGGCCTCCCAAAGTACTGGGATTATAGGCATGAGCCACTGCACCTGGCCTGTAATATTCTTTCTAATAAACGAGTAAACCTAAGTGTTTCCCTGAGTTCTGTAAGCCATCCCAGCAAATTAATCAAACTTGAAGAGGAGGTTGTGGGATCCCCAGTTTACAGCTAGTTGGTCAGAAGCATGTAACACAACCTTAGGCTTTCAGCTGGCATCAGAATTGGGGGCAGTCTTGTGGGACTGAACCCTCAGCATGTGGTGTCTGACACTGTCTCCAGGTAGATAGTGTTGGAGTTGAACTGGATTGGAGGACACCCAGATGATGTCACTGCATGTTGATTTACTTACTTGGCATGTAGGCAAAAACCCCGGCACATCTGGCCACAGAAGCCCTCAGTGTTGATTCTTGTGGAATGAGCGTAGAGGAAAGACAGTTTGTGATATGATCTCACAACCTCCTTGGGGGATGAACAGCATTCTCAGACTGGTTGCTGCTCCAAAGTGATGGCGGGCGGCGGGGAGGGGAGGAATAAGTGAAACAAGGACTGGGGAGGGGAGAAGGAAAGGGGAAAATTGGGAGAAGCTGGCCAACAGGTACCAGGTTTCAATTAGATAGAAGTAAGTGCTGGTGTTCTGTTAGTCAGGTGATGATGATTAATAGTAAGGTACTGAATATTATAAAACAGCTAAAATGGAGGCTTTTGCACGTTCTCGCTGCAAAGAAATAAGTGCATGAGGTGACACATTAAATACCCTGAGGATTATGCGGTATATAATATCAAAACATCAAATTGTATCCCGTAAATACCTATAATTACAAGATGTCATTACAAGGATCATTTGAAATCTCAAGCAGTCGCAAACATTTTTAGGCTACGCTAATGATTCCTTTAAAAACATAGTTAACTTCTTGACTGTTTTAGTCTAGTCAGTTCTGAGGCTAAAGCAGCTCCATCTTTGATGCTAATGTGCCACGATGACTTCTTCAACGCTAGTCCCGGGAATGCCTGTAAGATTTCTACTTTCATGTGCCACAGATCCTGCCCTTAGATTGTTTACCTTGATGTTAATGTAAACACATACTTACCATAAATACTGCCCTGAGGCAAATTCCCTCTAATATATAAGCTCTGGGTCTGGGATGGGGGTAACAGAGAGGGGATACACCATCTCTTCTCGCGCAGCCTGAGGCACGGCTGGTGTTTTTAAGGGCCTATTACATTGTTTTTGTTTTGTTTTGTTTTGTTTTCCTCCTGAGAAACTGGATTTGTTGCCGCCTCCTCTGGCCCCTCAGCTTCCTCAGACTTCGAGGGTAGGTTTACATAGACCTGCTTAGCACAGAACATTTTCAGGTGCTTTTTTTTTAATTGACATCTTGTAATTATACATATTTATGAAATACAGTTTGATGTTTTGATATTATATATTGTATAATGATCAAATCAGGGCATTTAATGTGTCACCTCATGCACTTATTTCTTTGTGGCGAGAACACGCAAAAGCCTCTCTTTTAGCTGTTTTATAATATTCAGTACCTTACCATTAATCGTCGTCACCTGACTAACAGAACACCAGAACTTACTTCTATCTAATTGTAACCTGGTACCTGTTGGCCAGCTTCTCCCCATGTTCCTCTTTCCTTCTCCCCTCCCCAGTCCTTATTTCACTTAACATAATGTCCTACAGGTTCATGCATATTGTCACAAATGACAGGACTACATTCTTTTTTATGGTGGAATAGTATTGTGTATGATACTCCATTTTCTTTATCCATTTGTCACTTGCTGGTCACTTACATTGATTCCATAGTCTGGCTATTGTGAACTAGGCCTGCGATAAACGTGGATGTACAGCTATCTCTCCGACATACTGGATTTCCTTTCGCTATCTGGTAGTGAGACTGCTAGATCATGTGGTAGTTCTATTTTTAATTTTTTGTGGAACCTCGGTACTGTTTTCCACTATACTAAAATACAGTCCCATCAGCACTGTGTGTTCCCTTTTCTCCACATCCTTGACAAATCTTGTTTTCTTTGTTTTTTATTATAGTCATTGTAATTGGAGTGAGGTGGTATCTCACTGTGGTTTTGATTTCCATTTCCCTGACAAATAGTGATACTGAAAATTTTTTCCTGTACTCTCTAGCCATTTATATGTCTTTTAAGAAATGTCTATTAAGGTATTTTGCCCATTTTAAAATCAGGTTATTATTATTTGCTGTTAAATTTCTTACATATTCTGGGCTGGGAGTGGTGGCTCACGCCTATAATCCCAGCACTTTGGGAGAGGGAGGCAGGTGGATCACCTGAGGGTCAGGAGTTCGAGACCAGCCTGGCCAACATGGTGAGACCCCGTCTCTACTAAAAATACAAAAATTAGCCAGGTGTGGTCGCTCATGCCTGTAATCCCAGCTACTCGGGAGGCTGAGGTAGGAGAATTGCTTGAACCTGGGAGGCAGAGGTTGCAGTGAGCCGAGATTGGGTCACTCCACTCCAGCCTGGGCGACAGAGCAAGACTCTGTCTTGGTTGGGGGAAAAAACTTCCGTATATATTCTGTATATTAGAGTTTGTAAATATTTTCTCCCATTCTGTGGATTTTCTCTTCACTACGTTAATTGTTTCCTTTGCTATGCAAGAGCTTTTTAGTTTGATGTAATCCAATTTGTCTCCTTTGCTTTTGTTACCTGTGCTTTTGAGGTCTTCTTTAAAAAAGCGTTGTGGAACCCAGTGTTGTAAAGCATTTCCCCTGCGTTTTCTTCTAGTAGTTTTATAGTGTTGGGTTTTACATTTAAGTCTTTAATCCACTTTGAATTGATTTTTGTATAAGGTGAGAGGTAGGGGTCTAGTTTCATTTTTCTGTATGTGGATATCCAATTTTCCCAACACCGTTTATTGAAGAGACTACCTTTTCCCTAATGTATGTTCTTGATACATTTATTGAAAGTCAGGTGGGGCATGGTGGCTTATGCCTATAATCCCAGCATTTTGGGAGGCCAAGGTGGGTGGATCACTTGAGATCAGGAGTTTGAGACCAGCCTGGCCAACATGGTGAAACCCCCTCTCTACTAAAAATACAAAAATATTAGCCAGGTGTGGTGATCAGTACCTGTAGTCCCAGCTATTCCAGAGGCTGAGGTGGGAGAATCGCTTGAACCTGGGAGGCGGAGGCTGCAGTGAGTGGAGATGGCACCATCACATTCCAGCTTGGGTGATAGAGTGAGACTGTCTCAAAAAAAAAACAAACAAACAAACAAACAAACTTGGCTGTGGGTGCATAAACTTATTTTTGGGCCCTCTATACTGTTCCATTGTTCTGTGTGTCTGTATTTATGCCAACTTTAACCATGCTGTTTTGTTTACTATAGTATAATTTGAAATAAAGTGGTATGATACCTCTAGATTTGTTCTTTTTGCTCAGGATTGCTTTGGCTATTTTGAGGTCTTTTGTGGTTTCATATGAGTTTTAGTATTTTTTCTATTTCTGTGAAGAGTGTCATTGGCATTTTGATAGGGAGTGCATTGAATCTGTAGATCACTTTGGATAGTATGGCCATCTTAACAAAATTATTCTAATCCATTAACATAGGATAGCTTTCCATTTATTTGTGTCATCTTTCATCAGTGTTTTATAGTTTTAATTGTAGAGATCTTTCACTGTCTTGGTAAAGTTTATCCCTAGGTATCTTATTGGTTTTGTAGCTATTGTAAATAGAATTGTTAATTTCTTTTTCAGATAGTTAACTGTTAACAAATAGAAACACTTGATTTTTGTATGTTGATTTTGTTTCCTGTGACTTTAAATTCATTTATTAGTTCTAACAGCTTTTTGGTGGAGTCTTTAGGGTTTTCTATGTGTAAGATCATGTAGTCTGAAAACAGGGACAGTTTGACTCCCCTCTTTTCAATCTGGATGCCTTTTTTTATTGTCTAATTGCTGTGACTAGGAGTTCCAGTACTGTGTTGAGTAGGAGTGGTAAAGTGGGCATCCTGATCTGGCTCCTGATCATAGCCCATTCAGTATGTTAGCTGTGGGTTTGTCATATACAGCCTTTATTCTGTTGAGGTACAGTCTTTTTCTATGTAATTTGTTGAGAGTTTTTTTCATGAAGCGATGAATTTTGTCAAATACTTTTTCTGTATCGATTGAAATGATGATTATTTTTGTTTCTTTTTGTTAATGTGATATATGACATTTATTGATTTGAGTATATTGAACCATCCTGGTATCTCTTGGATGAATCCTATTTGATCATAATGAATTATCTTTTTAGTGTGCTATGGAATTTTCTTTACTAGTATCTTGTTGAGAATTTTTGCATCTATGTTTATCAAAGATACTGGCCTATAGTTTTCTTTTTTGTTGTGTCCTTGTCTGGTTTTGGAATCAGGGTAATATTGGCCTCATAAAATGAGGTTGAAAGTATTCCCTCCTCTCAAGTTTCTGAAATAGTTTGAGCAGAATGGTGTTAGTTCTTCTCTAAATGTGTAGTAGGATTCAGCAGTGAAGCCGTCACGTTCTGGGCTTCTTTTTTTTTTGGAAGACTTCAAATTTTCTGAGTTGCTACTATTCTGTTCAGATTTTCTATTTATTCATAATTTAATCTTGGTAGGTTGTATGTGTCTAGGAATTTATCCATTTCTTGAGTGTTGTCACGTTCGTTGGCATATAGTTACTCATAATGGTGTTTTATGATCCTTCATATTTCTATGATATAAGTTGTAATGCATACTTTTTCATCTCTGATTTCATTTATTCGGGTCTTTTTTTCTTAGTCTAGCTAAAGGTTTATTGATTTTTGTTTCTTTTCAGAAAACCAACTCTTCATTTTGTTGATCTTCTGAAATGTTTAGTCTGTATTTTGTTTATTTCTGCTCTGAGCTTTATTCTCTTCTCCCTTCTACCAATTTTGTGTTTAGTTTGTTCTTGTAGTTCCTTGAGGTGCATCGTTAGCTTGTTGATTATATATCTTTCTCCTTTGTTGATGTAGGCATTTGCTGCTATGAACTTCTCCCTCTTAGAACTGTTTTGCTGTGACCCATAGGTTTTGGAGTGTGCTTCCAGTCTCATTTGTCTTAAGGAATTTTTAAATTTCCCCCCCTTATTGTCTTCATTGACCCACTGGTTATTTAGAAGCATGCTCCATTTATTTATAGAGTTTCTAAAGTTTTTCCTATTGATTTCTGGTTTTATACCATTGCATTTCAAAAAGATACTTACTATTTCAGTTTGTTAAAACTTGTTTTGTGGCCTACTGAGATTTCTTAGCTTTTGGTTGTCTGGGAAGGTCTTCATTTTGCCTTCATTTCTGAAGGATAACTTTGCCAAATAGTTTATTCTTGGTGGAAAGTTTTTTTTTTCTTTCAACACTTTGAAGTTTATAATCCCATTCTCTCCTGACCTATGAAGTTTCTGCTGACAAATCTGCTGATAGTCTAATGGAGATTCCCTTATATATGACTTGATGTTTTCTCTTACAGCTTTTAGAATCCTTACTTTGCCTTTTGACAGTTTGATACAATGAACCTTGCAAGGGTTTCTGGGGGTTGAATCTTATTGGGGACTTTTTTTTTTTTTTTTTTTTTTTTTTTTGAGGCAGGATCTTGCTCTCTGTTGTCCAGACTGGGGTGTAGTAGTGTGATCATAGCTCATTGCAACCTCAAATTCCTGGACTGAAGTGATGCTCCTGCCTTAGCCTCCCAAGTAGCTAGTAGTCAGTATTAGTTTTTTTTTTTTTTTTGGTGTAGAGACAGGGTATCACTGTGTTGCCCAGGCTGGTCTCAAACTCCTGGACTCCAAGTGATTCTCCCGCCTCAGCCTCTCAAAGTGCTAAGATTGCAGACATGAGCCACCATGCCTGGTCTCATTGGGGACTTTTAAGCTTCCTGGATTTGGATATACATCTCTCTCTCAATATTTAGGAAGTCTTCAGCTATTATTTCATTAAATAGGTTTTATATTCCTTTCTCCACTTCCTCTCCTTTTGACATTTCTATAATATAAATACCTGTTTGCTTAAACAAGTATTAAATTTTCATTTCCTATTTTTTTTTTTTTTTTTTTTAATGCTTTGTCACCCGGGCTGGAATGCAGTGGTGTGAACATGGCTTATTGCAGCCTCAACCTCTGAGGCTGAAGCAGTCTTCCTGCCGTAGCCTCCTGAGTAGCTAGGACCACAGGCACTTGCCATCATGGCTGGCTAATTTTCATATCTTCTGTAGACACGAGGTTTTGCCATATTGCCCAGGTTGATCTTGAACTCCTGAGCTCAAACAATCCGCCCATCTCAGCCTCCCAAGGTGCTGGGATTACAGGCAGGAGCCACCATGCCCAGTCCACACCTGTCTTAAAGTTCAGAAATACTTTGTTTTGCTTAATCTACCCTGCTGTTGAAGCTCTCAGTTGTATTTTTTTATTTCATTCATTGAACTCTCCAGCTCCAAGATTTCTTTTTTGATTCCCTTTTATGGTATCTATCTCTGTTGAATTTCTCATTCAGATTATAAATTGTTTTCCGGTTTCACTAAACTGTTTGTATTCTCTTGTATCTTGCTGTGTTTCCTTAAGATCATTACTTGGAATTTCTTTTCAGCCATTTCATAAATACCCTTTTCTTTGGGATCTATTATGGAGGTGTATTGTGTTTCATTGGGGGTGTCATGTTTCCTTGATTTTTCTCATGTTTCTTACATCCCCAGATTGAGATCTATGCATCTAGTGGAACAGGCACTTTTTCCAATTTTATGGAGTGGTTTTTGTAGGAAGAGGTTTTTTCCCTGTAATTGGGTCCTAGGATGTTGATTGGGAATGGTGCATTGCTTTTGGTTCTGGATGAACTCAGTAACATGGTCTTGGTACAGATTCTTCCACTGTAAATTCTTGATTGTGATGTCTGCAATTGTCTCAGTGACCCAGGCCATGGGGGTTCGTGACAGTGGTGTTGCAGTTTTGCTGGGGGCACTGGGTTGGTTGTCAGGTCAGAGGAGGAGTGTGTGTGTGTGTGTGTGTGTGTGCGCGCGCGCGTGTGTCATGAGCTGGCAAGCTGTGCCGTGAGCTCTGCAGAAGGGCAGGGCCGCCACTAGGCTGGGTGCGGGCATGCATGCCAGGGAGCTGCGTGGGGCTCTCTGTGGAGGGACAGGGTTGCATCCTCTTGGCTGGATGTTTGGCTGAGGGTGGGTGCATGAGAGCTGGGTAGCTATGAGTAGCTCTTTGGCAAGTAGGGGGCATCTCTAGGCTGGCAGTCATGCCAGGGGCAGGCACATGCAGGCCAGGCTGCTGTCACAGCTTCCCCACTATGCAGGTCCTCCTGTTTCCCTGGGGAATAAGGTGTCTCATGGGTTCAGATACTGGGGTTTTGGTCATTATTCCAGGCCTAGGCTCTGAGCATTTGGAGTATTGGTGCTGTAAGTACCCTGTGAACGTAGTGGGATGATGGCAGGGCCTCAGGAATGGAGGCGTTTAGTGGCTACTGGCCCCTACGACAGGTTGTACTGCAGCTGTGGGTCTGGTTTCAAGATGGTGTTGTGCCCTACCAGCTTAGATCATGGAGGTTGGGAGTGGCAAGAGTGTTCCTGTCCTGGGGCAAGGTAGCGGTGTGGACTCCTGGCAACTGTTCCTCCTGGATTTAAGGCAAAAAAAAAGCTAGCTGAGCATGGTGGCCAGTGCTTATAATCCCAGCTACTAGGGAGGCTGAGGCACGAGAATTGCTTGAACCTGGGAGGCGGAGGTTGCAGTGAGCCAAAATTGTACCACTGCACTCCAACCCGGGTGACAAGAGCAAGACTCCGTCTCAAAAAATAAATAAAATGTTGTATTAAAGTTTTAAAACTTTAAAAATCAGCAGAAAAAAAGATAAATGACCCTACAAGGTACTAATTTCTTTGTGAAAAATTTTTTAAAAGTTATGCTCAGTTCTCATTATTGTGCTTCTAAAGTTAAAGTGTATTTAATAAAGCTAATAGGAAAGATCGAATTTTTTTTTTTTTTTTTTTTTTTGAGACGGAGTTTTGCTCTTCTTGCCCAGGCTGGAGTGCAATGGTGCGATCTCAGCTCACTGCAGCCTCTGCCTCCTGGATTCAAGTGGTTCTCCTGCCTCATTCTCCCAAGTAGCTGGGATTTCAGGTGCATGCCACTATGCCTGGCTGATTTTGTATTTTTAGTAGAGATGGGGCAGGCTGGTCTTGAAATTCTGACTTCAAGTGATTTGCCTGCCTCAGGCTCCCAAATTGCTGGGATTACAGGCTTTTTTTTTTTTTCTTCTGAATCCTTACCTCAAATAGGTGGAGGGTTGTCAAAGATTAAAATAATCTCAGCACTTAGGTCGAGGTGGGTGGACCACCTGAGGTCAAGAGTTCTAGACCAGCCTGGCCAACATGGTGAAACCCTGTCTCTACTTAAAAAAAAAAAAAAAAAAAAAGCCGGGCATGGTGGCGGGTCCCGGTAGTTCCAGCTACTCCAGAGGCTGAGACAGAATTGCTTGAACTGGGGAGGCAGAGGTTGCAGTGAGCCGAGATCATGCCACTGCACTCCAGCTTGGGTGACAGAGTGAGACTCCATCTCAAAAAAAAAAAAAAAAAAAAAACAAAGATTAAAAACATACTCATTGGCAATGGGGGTCATGTCCAGAAGGCGATGCCTCTCATCAAGGCTTCATGGTTGTCTCTAAAAATCCAAATGTTTTCTCTGGAGGCTGTCATGAAAGGAGACCTGAACTAGAATGTGGAGGACCTCGGTTCACTTCTCTGGGCATTAATTTTCTTTTCTTTTCTTTTTTTTTTTTTTTTTGAGTTAGAGTTTCGCTCTGTCACCTAGGCTGGAGCGCAATTTCAGCTCACTGCAACCTCTGCCTCCTGGGTTCAAGCAATTTTCATGCCTCAGCCTCCCAAGTAGCTGGGATTACAGTCACGTGCCACCACACCAAGCTAATTTTTTATATTTTTAGTAGAAACAGGGTTTTGCCATGTTGGCCAGGCTGGTCTCGAACTCCTGACCTCAGGTGATCAGCCTGCCTCGGCCTTCCAAAGTGCTGGGATTGCAGGTGTGAGCCACTGTGCCTGGCCTAATTTTCTTATATTTAACATAGGGATAAAAATGATACTTGCACCAGCTGACTGTTTAGAGGCAGATGGATGAGAAAAATCAATCTATACCATTTGGCTTTCTAGAAGTTCAATATCTAAAGTTTATAGATGGGGCATTCTTAATACTCAGTTTTTCTTTTTTTTTTTAATTTCATTTTACTTTGAATTCTGGGATACATGTGCAGAATATGCAGGTTTCTTACACAGGTATACATGTGCCATGGTTGTTTGCTGCACCCATCAACTCATCTAGGTTTTAAGCCCTGCCTGCATTAGGTATTTATCCTAATGCTCTCCCTCCCCTTGCCCCCCATCTCCTGACGGGCCCCGGTGTGTGATGTTCCCCTCCCTGTGTCCATGTGTTCTCGTTGTTCAACTCCCACTTATGAGTGAGAACATGTGGTGGTTAGTTTTGTGTTCCTATGTTTGCTGAGAATGATGGTTTCCAGCTTCATCCATGTCCCTGCAAAGGATATGAACTCATTCGTTTTTATGGCTGCATAGTGTTCCATGGTGTATATGTGCCACATTTTCTTTATCCAGTCTATCATTGATGGGCATTTGGGTTGGTTTCAAGCCTTTGCTATTGTAAATAGTGCTGCAATAAACATGTGTGCATGTGTTTTTTATAGTAGAATGATTTATAGTCCTTTAGATATATACCCAGTAATGGGATTGCTGGGTCAAATGGTATTTCTGATTCTAGATCCTTGAGGAATCACCACACTGTCTTCCACAATGGTTGAACTAATTTACACTCCCACCAACAGTGTAAAAGCATTCCTATTTCTCCACATCCTCACAAGCATCTGTTGTTTCCTGATATTTTAATGATTGACATTCTAACTGGTGTGAGATGGTATCTCATTGTGGTTTTGATTTGCATTTCTCTAATGACCAGTGATGATGAGCTTTTTTTCATATGTTTGTTAGCTGCATACATGTCTTCTTTTGAGAAGTGTCTGTTCACATCCTTCACCCACTTTGATGGGGTTGTTTCTTTCAAATTTAAGTTCCTTGTAGATTCTCAATATTAGACCTTTATCAGATACATAGATAGCAAAAATTTTCTCCCATTCTCTTCACCCCGCCTGTTCACTCTGATAGTTTGTTTTGCTGTGCAGAACCTCTTTAGCTGAATTAGATACGATTTGACAATTTTGGCTTTTGCTGCAATTGCTTTTGGTGTTTCAGTTATGAAATCTTTGCCCATGCCTATGTCCTGAATGGTATTGTCTTGGTTTTCTTCTAGGGTTTTTATGCTTTTAGGTTTTATGTTTAAGTCTTTAATCCATCTTGAGTTAATTTTGATATAAGGTGTAAGGAAGGGGTCCAGTTTCAGTTTTCTGCATATGGCTAGCCAGTTTTCCCAACACCATTTATTAAATAGGGAATCCTTTCCCCATTGCTTGTTCTTGTCAGATTTGTGAAAGATCAGATGGTCGTAGATGTGTGGTGTTACTTCTCAGGACTGTTCTGTTCCACTGGTCTCTATATCTGTTTTGGTACCAGTACCATGATGTTTTGGTTACTGTAGACTTGTAGTATAGTTTGAAGTCAGGTAGCATGATGCCTCCAGCTTTGTTCTTTTTGCTTAGGATTGTCTTGGCTATATGGACTCTCTTTTTTGTTCCATATGAAATTTCAAGTAGTTTTTTCTAATTCTGTGAAGAAAGTCAATGGTAGCTTGATGGGGATAGCACTGAATCTATAAATTACTTTGGGCAGTATGGCCATTTTTCATGATATTGATTATTCCTATGCATGAGCATGGAATTTTTTTCCATTTGTTTGTGTCCTCTCTTATTTCCTTGAGCAGTGGTTTCTAGTTCTTGAACAGGTCCTTCACGTCCCTTGTAAGTTGTATTCCTAGGTATTTTATTTTCTTTATAGCAATTGTGAATGGGAGTTCACTCATGATTTGGCTCTCTGTTTGTCTGTTATTGGTGTATAGGAATGCTTGTGATTTTTGCACATTGAATTTTGTATCCTGAGACTTTGGTGAAGTTCCTTATCAGCTTAAGGAGTTTTGGGGCTGAGACAGTGGGGTTTCTAAATATTCAATCATGTCATCTACAAACAGAGACAATTTGACTTCCTCTCTTCCTATTTGAACACTCTCTATTTCTTTCTCTTGCCTGGTTGTCCTGGCCAGAACTTCCAATACTATGTTGAATAGGAGTGGTAAGAGAGGACATCCCTGTCTTGTGCTGGTTTTCAAAGGGAATGCTTCCAGCTTTTGGCCATTCAGTATGATATTGGCTGTGGGTTTGTCATAAATAGCTCTTACTATTTTGAGATATGTTCCATCAATACCTAGTTTGAATTTTTAGCATGAAGCGGTGTTGAATTTTATTGAAGGCATTTTCTGTGTCTATTGAGATAATTGTGGTTTTTGTCACTGGTTCTGTTTATGTGATGGATTAAGTTTATTGGTTTGCATATGTTGAACCAGCCTCGCATCCCAGGGATGAAGCCAACTTGATCGTGGTAGATAAGCTTTTTGATGTTCTGCTGGATTTGGTTTGCCAGTATTCTGAGGATTTTCGCATTGATGTTCATCAGGGCTATTGGCCTGAAATTTTCTTTTTTTTGTTGTGTCTCTGCCAGATTTTGGTATCAGGATGATGCTGGCCTCATAAAATGAGTTAGGGAGGAGTCCCTCTTTTTCTATTGTTTGGAATAGTTTCAGAAGGAATGTACCAGCTTCTCTTTGTACCTCTGGTAGAATTTGGCTGTGAATCCATCTGTTCTTGGGCATTTTTTGGTTGGTAGGCCATTAATTACTGCCTCGATTTCAGAACTTGTTATTGGTCTATTCAGGGATTAAACTTCTTGGTTTGGTCTTGGGTGTATGTGTCCAGGAATTTATACATTTCTTCTAGATTTTCTGGTTTATTTGTGTAGAGGTGTTTGTAGTATTCTCTGATGGTAGTTTGTATTTCTGTGGGATGAGTGATGATAGTCCCTTTATCATTTTTTATTGTGTCTATTTGATTCTTTTCTTCTGTATTAGTCTGGCTAGCAGTTTATCTATTTTGTTAATCTTTCCAAAAAAACAGCTCCTGGATTCATTGATTTTTTTCGAAGGGTTTTTTGTGTCTTTCTCATTCAGTTCTAATCTGATCTTAGTTATTTCTTGTCTTCTGCTACCTTTTGAATTTGTTTGCTCTTGCTTCTCTAGTTCTTTTAATTGTGATGTTAGGGTGTCAATTTCAGATTTTTCCTGCTTCCTGATGTGGGCATTTAGTGCTATAAGTTTCCCTCATAACACTGCTCTAGCTGTGTCCCAGAGATTCTGGTACATTGTGTCTTTGTTTTCATTAATTTCAAAGAACTTATTTATTTTTGCCTTAATTTCATTATTTGCCCAGTAGTCATTCAGGAGCAGGTTGTTCAATTTCCATGTAGTTGTGCGGTTTTTAGTGAGTGTCTTAATCCTGAGTTCTAATTTGATTGCACCATGGCCTGAGAGACTGTTTGTTATGATTTCCATTCTTTTGCATTTGCTGAGGTGTGTCTTACTTACAATTATGTGGTCAATTTTAGAAAAAGTGAGATGTGGTAATGAGAAGAATGTATATTCTGTTGATTTGCGGTGGAGAGTTCTGTAGGATTTTATTAGGTCCACTTGTTCCAGAGCTGAGTTCAAGTCCTGAATATCCTTGTTAATTTTCTGTCTCGTTGATCTGATATTGACAGTGGGGTATTAAAGTCTCCCACTATTATTGTGTGGGAGTCTAAGTCTCTTTGTAGGTCTCTAAGAACTTGCTTTATGAATCTGGATGCTCCTGTATTGGGTGCATATGTATTTAGGATAGTTAGCTCTTCTTGTATTGATCCCTTTACCATTATGTATTGCCCTTTGTCTTTTTTGAGCTTTGTTGGTTTAAAGTCTGTCTTATCAGAGACTAGGATTGCAACCCCTGCTTTTTCTTTCCGCTTTTCATTTGCTTGGTAAGTATTCCTCCATCCCTTTATTTGGAGCCTCTGTGCGTCTTTGCACGTGTGATAGGTCTCCTGAATACAGCACACTGATGGGTCTTAGCTCTTTATCCAATTTGCCAGTCTGTGTCTTTTAACTGGGGCATTTAGCCCATCTACATTTAAGGTTAATATTGTTATATGTGAATTTGATCCTGTCATCATGATGCTAGCTGGTTATTTTGCACATTAATTGATGCAATTTCTTCATAGTGTCATTTGTCTTTACATTTTGGTATGTTTTTGCAGTGGCTGGTACCAGTTTTTCTCTTCCATATTTAGTGCCTCCTTCAGGAGCTCTTGTAAGGCAGGTCTGGTAGTGACAAAATCTCTCAGCATTTGCTTGTGTATAAAGGATTTTAATTCTCCTCTGCTTATGAAGCTTAGTTTGGCTGGATATGAAATTCTGGGTTGAAAATTCCTTAGTAATATTGAATATTGGCCCCCACTCTCTTCTGGCTTGTAGGGTTTCTGCAGAGAGATCTGCTGTTCGTCTGATGGGCTTCCCTTTGTAGGTAACCAGACCTTTCTCTCTGGCTGCCCTTAACATTTTTTCCTTCGTTTCAACCTTGAAGAATCTGAGAATTATGTGTCTTGGGGTTGCTCTTCTTGAGTATCTTTGTGGTGTTCTCTGTATTTCCTGAATTTGAATGTTGGCCTGTCTTGCTTAGGTTTTGGAAGTTCTCCTGGATAATATCCTGAAATGTGTTTTCCAACTTGATTCCATTCTCCCTTTCACTTTCAGGCACACCAATCAGTTGTAGGTCTTTTCACATAGTCCCATATTTCTCGGAGGCTTTGTTTGTTCCTTTTCATTCTTTTTTCTCTAATCTTGTCTTCACAGCATATTTTGGTAAGTTGATCTTCAATCTCTGATCCTTTTTTCCGCTTGATTGATTTGGCTATTGATACTTGTGTGCCCGTCATGAAGTTCTTGTGCTGTGTTTTTCAGCTTCATCAGATCATTTATGTTCTTTTCTAAACTGGTTATTCTAGTTAGTCTCTGTAACCTTTTGTCAAGGTTCTTAGCTTCTTTGCATTGGGTTAGAACATGCTCCTTTAGCTCAGAGGAGTTTATTACCCACCTTCTGAAGCCTACTTCTGTTAATTCGTCAAACTCACTCTCAATCCAGTTTTGTGCCCTTGCAGGAGAGGAGAAGAGGCATTCTGGTTTTTGGAAGTTTCAGCATTTTTGCGCTGGTTTTTCCTCATCTTTATGTATTTATCTACCCTTCATCTTTGAGGCTGGTGAACTTTGGATGGGGTTTTTGGGTGGGGATCCTTTTTGTTGATGTTGGTGTTACTGCTTTCTCTCAGTTTCTCTTCTAACAGGACTGTCTTCTGCAGGTCTGCTCCAGCTTGCTGGAGGTCCACTCCAGGTCCTGTTTGCCTGGGTATCACCAGTGGAGGCTGCAGAACAGAAAGATTGCTGCCTGGCCCTTCCTCTGGAAGCTTCGTTCCTGAGGGGCGCCTGCCAGTTGCCAGCCAGAGCTCTCCTGTTGGAAGTGTCTGTCGACCCCTGTTGGGAGGTGTCTCCCAGTCAGGAGGCACCGAGGTCAGGGACCCACCTGAGGCAGTCTGTCCCTTAGCAGAGCTTGAGGACTGTGCTGGGAGAATCCTCCTTGTCAGGATCTGCTGCTCTCTTCAGAGCTGGCAGGCAGGAACGTTTAAGTCTGCTGAAGCTGCGCCCACAGCTGCCCCTTCCCCCAGGTGCTCTGTCCCAGGTAGATGGGAGTTTTATCTGTAAGCCCCTGACTGGGGCCGCTGCCTTTCTTTCAGAGATGCCCTGCCCAGTGAGGAGGACTCTAGAGAGGCAGCCTGGCCACAGCCGCTTTGCAGTGCTGTGGTGAGTTCTGCCCAGTCCGAACTTCCTGGCATCCTTAGCACTGTCAGGGGAAAGCCACCTACCCAAGCCTCCGTAATGGTGGACATCCTTCCCTCAACCAAGCTCGAACGTCCCAGGTGGACTTCAGACTGCTGTGCTGGCTGCAAGAATTTGAAGCCAGTGGTTTTTAGCTTGCTGGGTTCCATGGGAGTGGGACCTGCTGAGTGAGATCACTTGGCTCCCTGGCTTCAGCCCCCTTTCCAGGGGAGGGAACAGTTCTGTCTCGCTGGGGTTCTGGGCACTGCTGGGGTACAAAAAAAAACCTCCTGCAGCTAGCTGGGTATCTGCCCAAACAGCCACCTAGTTTTGAGCTTGAAACCCAGGGCCCTGGTGATGTAGGCACACGAGAGAATCTCATCTGCAGATTGCAAAAACCATGGGGAAAGCATAGTACCTGCGTCAGATAGCACAGTCCCTTACAACTTCCCTTGGCTTGGGGAGGGAGGCCCCTGGGTCCTTGGGCTTCCAGGGTAAGGCAACGCCTCACCTTGCTTCTGCTTGCCCTCTGTGGGCTGCACCCACTGTCTAACCAGTCCTAATGAGATGAACAGGGTACCTCAGTTGGCAATGCAGAAATCACCCGCCTTCTGCGTTGGTCTTTCTGGGAGCTGCAGACGTATTCTGCAGCAGAGCTTTTCCTATTTGGCCATCTTGCCAGAGGCACCGCCAGGCCTCAGTTTTTCTGGGAACTCAAATTGGAAATCAAAAACTAAATCTTTTTTTTTTTTTCTGTTTGCATTCCTCCTGTAATAGTCTCAAACCTCCCTGAGGCATAGGAATCACCTTAGGCTAACTAGGGGAAAAGTCATTCACAAAATATAAAAGAGAAAAATACATCTAAAATATATTATCCTTATTACATTCTTTCAGACTTTCCATAATGTCCTTTACTTTATCGCCTGTCACCCAAACTCCCTGTCAAGCCCTGCCCAAATTGCCAACTGGGGTAATGACATTAATGATTGTTTACTGGCTACTTAGTATCAGATAAATATGCTTTTAAACTTTACCATAACCTTCTAGACATTCATATCCCCATTGAACAGATGAGAAGCTGGATCTTAGAAAAGGAGACTTGTGCAAAGTAGCAGAGCTAATTTTGGGGAGAAAAATAGTTGAGAAAACTCATGTGTCTTGTTTGCTTTTTCTCACTTTGGCTCAGAAGTCATTCATTCATTCAAATGCTGCAACTTTAAAACTTTAAAATACAGCTAGAAAAACATCCATTAAATAATATGGATGCTCACACACTGCTCAATAAATGGCAACCAATATTACTTATTAATATTTATGATGACCAGGAAGATAAAGATCTTAGTGTGCAGAGAACAGAGTCCATCATGGCCAAAATCTTGGTACAGTTTGATATTTCAACAGCTGGGTAGGAAAGAAGGTAAAGCGCTTTGGGAAGACAGGAGCTCCTGGGTGAGATGGAAACAGGGGGTTTGGTTTCCCCTTTTCTTTTGGATGGGAATCTAGAACACGTGGGATCTTGTTCAGGTTTGGCTAATACTGTGGAGAGACCGTTTAAGGACCTTGTAGTTTAGTTTCCTTACCCATAAAATGACAGGTCGGGACGTTGGCAGCGAATCTGTATAGGTCTGCAGCAACTTCAATGCTTGCCGCCACAGAAGAAAGAATTAGAGGGGCATAAGGCAGAGGGAGAGACTGAGGCAAGGTTTAGAGTGTGTCGATGAAAAGAGTCAAACTCTGTAAAGTATTTGAAGACATTTATTCTGAGCCAAATATGAGCGACACAGCCCTCAGGAGGTCCTGAAAACATGTGCCCAAAGTGGTCAGGGTGCAGCTTGGTTTTATACATTTTAGGGATGCGCAAGAGACGTCAATCAAATACATTTGAGAACTACACTGGTTTAGTCCAGAAAGGTGGGGCAAGTCAAAAGTTGAGAGGGTGGGACGCGGGTTTCCAGGCTATAGGTGAGTTTAAATATTTTCTGGTTGAAAATTGGTTTAGTTTGTCTGAAGACCTGGGATTCATAGAAAAGGAATGTTCAGGTTAAGATAAAGATTGTGGAGACCTAAGTTCTTTTGAAGTCTCATAGTGCAGCCCTTAGAGACAATAGATGACAAATGTTTCCTCTTTAGATCTTAGTTAATCTCTTTAGGATTGGGAGGGTCTGGAAGAAAAAGATCTAGCTATGTGAAGAGATTCTTTACAGATGCAAATTTTCCCCCATACAGAACAGCTTTGCAGGGCCATTACAAAATATGACGAACATGTTTTGGGATAAAGTATTTTGATTTTCTCCCTTGTCTCCTAAAGTTATGCCAGAGTCAGGTTGGAAAGTAAGTCACAATGTATAGGGCTAAAAAAACCCATCTGATGAGAATTTATGATTTGTAGGGCGTGACGCCCCAGACCCCTTAGATAGGAGTTGGGGCAAGATAAAAAAAACATAATTTAGTCCCTCACAGGGTTTCACCCTGTTGCCCATGCTGGTCTTGAACTCCTGACCTCAAGTGATCTGCTTGCCTCAGCCTCCCAAAGTGCTGGGATTATAGGCCTGAGCCACTGCACCCAGCCTGATCTATGCTTTGCAGGCACTTTATCTGTGATATTTCATTTAATGTTTATAACATCACACCCATTTGGCTTTCTAGAAGTTCAGTGCTTACAAGTCTAGAGACAAGCATTTTTACCGTCCATATTCTATAGATGTAGAAACTAGGGCTTAAAAAGGTAAGTTCTCTTGCTCAAAGTCTCCGCTGGTAAACAGGAAGCTAGGAGTCTAAGTTAGGTCTGTCTGGTTCCAGAGCTGCTGCTTTCTAGAACCCGGCAACATGGTGGCGCTTGTTCTCCATTGCAGAGCACTGGGGTTGGTCGTAAGGTGATGGTGATGGTGATGGCGGTGGCCATAGGGTGGAAGGAACCTCATCCTTCGCAGACCAAGGGATATCGAGGAGAGTGCAGTGTGCAGGTTTAGACACCAGGTGGCAGAGTGCCACAGGGCAGACAGCTCCCTACGCCTGGATCTGCGGGGTGTGGTTCTCTCCTGCGTCCTGTATTCTTTTAAATTAAGAAAAGGCTACGCGGTCCTGTAAACCCTGTGGTCTTTTACACTAGGGCCAGGATATGTGCAATTAGATATGTGCCCAAACTGTACGTGTTTCTTCGTTTATTGCGAGACATGAAGGAATTAAAGAACGAAAGACAAAAGTGGAAAGGAAAAGAGCAGTGGATTCAATACTGTAAAAGGCAGATTCCCTTTAAATTGCTTTTTAGAAAGTTTTTTCAAAAAGAGATTTAAAGTTTTTTTTAAAAGGATTTTAATTAATTGTAATGTTTTATTTGGAAACATTTAATATTAAACTTAATTTAATTTCCACTTAGTTTTTAAAATTATTTTTATTTTACTGTCCCCCAGGCTGGAGTACAGTGATGCCATCTCCACTTACTGCAACCTCTGCCTCCTCAGCTGAAGCGATTCTCCTGCCTCAGCTTCTGGAGTAGCCGGGATTACAGGCGCTCACCACCATGCCCAGCTAATTTTTTTGTATTTTCAGTAGAGAGGGAGTTTCACCACGTTGGCCAGTCTGGTCTCGAACTCCTGACCTCGAGTGATCCGCCTGCCTTGGCCTCCCAAAGTGCTATGATTACGAGCGTGAGCCACTGTGCCCGACTTCCACGTAGTTTTTGAAAGAAGTCGTTCTCTTTGAATTTTTATTTATTTATTTATTTTTTTTTTTTGAGACGGAGTCTTGCTCTGTTGCCCAGGCTGGAGTGCAGTGGCGCGATCTCGGCTCACTGCAAGCTCCGCCTCCCGGGTTCACGCCATTCTCCTGCCTCAGCCTCTTCCAGTAGCTGGGACTACAGGCGCCCGCCACCACGCCCGGCTAATTTTTTGTATTTTTAGTAGAGATGGAGTTTCACCGTGTTAGCCAGGATGGTCTTGATGTCCTGACCTTGTGATCCACCCACCTCAGCCTCCCAAAGTGCTGGGATTACAGGCGTGAGCCACGGTGCCTGGCTTTTTTTTTTTTTTTTTTTTTTTTTTCTTTTTTTTAAGACATAGTCTTGCTCCGCGCCTAGGCTGGAGTACAATGGCATGATCTCAGCTCACTTCAACCTCCGCCTCCTGGGTTCAAGCAATTCTCCTGCCTCAGCCTCCCAAGTAGCTGGATTACAGGCCCCAGCCACCATACCTGGCTAATTTTTTTTGTATTTTTAGTAGAGACAGGGTTTCGCCATGTTGGTCAGGCTGGTCTCGAAATCCTGACCTCAGGTGATCCACCTGTCTTGGCCTCCCAAGGATTACAGGCATGAGCCACCACGCCCAGCCAATTCTCTTTTCCTTTGTTTTACTGGAGGGAAAAATATCGTTCTTCCAATTCCGGAAGGGAAGGATATATCATTTTATAAGAAGTCTAGTTTGATGTTTTATTATAGTCTTACAGCATTTTAGAGTGTTATACTAAGACTGAAAATCATGTTTCTACTATAGGCAAAAACAGGCTTTTTTTTTTTTTTTGGTGGTGGAGTCTCACTCCATCTCCCAGGCTGGAGTGCAGTGGCGCAATTTTGGCTCACTGCAACCTCCACCTTCCAGGTTCAAGTGATTCTCCTGGCTCAGCCTCCTGAATAGCTGGGATTATGGGTGTGTATCACCACACCTGGCTAACTTTTTGTATTTTTAGTAGAGATGGTATTTCACTATGTTGGCCAGACTCTTCTCGAACTCCTGACCTCATGATCTGCCTGCCTTGGCCTCCCAAAGTGCCGGGATTACAGGCGTGAGCCACCATGCCCGGCCCCAAAATAGGCTCATCGCTTGATGTTGCCCCCAAGTGAATAAAGTTAAGGCAAGAGGGAGGTCTAGTGTAGCTGGCCCTGGAAGCCCTCTTTTGGCCTTCACCTTACTTTAGGATGAAGTAGGGTCTGTCCAGTGGCCTACAAGAGGAAGTAATTCTGCCTTTTCCAAAGTTGTCTGGAGCATGTTTTCAAAAATGAAGACTCTCACTTTAACCATATGAAATCTGGAGCACACTATTTTGCATGCCATAATTACTGGTTAAGCTTCATCAATGAAAAGAGACATCAGAGCAAGAGTCAAGCTTTAGTCTAATAAGAAATGAGAAATGAAGCTGTCAGCCAACAAATGGGAGCGAGGGGGCACTAAGCTAAGGACGTGCCACCTTCCTACTCTATAACTCGGAACCTCACAAGGGGAGGCTGTTTTGCCTCTATGGTCCCATGTTAAGCTGGGTTTAATCTCCATCTTGATTGCCGTCCTTCCAACTGGATGGATATATTCAGAGAGATTGTCCTGATCCATCCTGATTGTCTGCCAGTGTATCTGCTGATATGGATAGGGCCACCTGCCATACACTTGTAGGGCCATGCTCCTGTGAATCAGGCAGTCACATTGCGTGGCAAAGGAGACCTGCATTTGAAGTTCAAAAATGAGAGAACCCAAGGAGCCTCAGCTCTTGGTTGCAACACTGGGGGCAAACTATGAATAATAAAGTGAGTGACACAAGGGCTTAAGGTCAGGAACTCCTGTGGCATTTTGGTTGAGCTCAGTTGGAGGTGTGGGAGGAGTGTGATGCAGCTGAACCCAGATTACGGAAGAAGCTTCATCATGCCAGACCATTGAGAGGCTTTCAACAGGGAATAACATGATTGCACTGAAGGGGACAGGGCTGACAGTGGGGAGACCAGTTCAGATGACCTTGCAGCAATCCCGAGGAAATGGTGGTGCTCTGAACTAGGTTAGCAGCAGTGGAAGAGGGCGGACCCAAGAGCTGTGGGGAGGAAGAACGTGTAGACTTGACGACCACCTAGCTCACATATTCATGGGAATGAGTCTTGGAAGTTCTACAGCGCACCTGGAGGGATGGTGGGATCAGCGAGGCCAACACTGAGAGGAACGCAGGCGTGGATGACCTGGCGCAACCTCGCTGCAGATCCTCATTCCTGGAAGGACCCCTTTCCTTCCCACATTTGACAAAGACAGTCTACGCAGATTCCCTAGAAAAACCTCCTCTCTGCCCACAGGTTGCTTTTTTTTTTTTGTTCCCCATCAGAGCAGCCTGGTGGAACTCAGCAAGGCCGTGGACAACCCAATGGTTGGACCAGCTATTGTCCATACCTGTGGGATAACTTGGAAGACAGTTATTTTTGTGTGAGTGCCTGTGTGCTCTGGGGAGAGATGCCAGTGAGTGAAACTGGAATGAGCAACGTGACGTCGAGGAAAACAATGACCTTATCATTAGCAAAACAGCAAATGCTTCCACAGTGCCTGTTTGTACAGAGTGCTTCACAAGCATGAGCTTATGTGATTTCCTCATTACTTGTTTTTCTAGCTGTAACAGTTTTGGAGAAGGCAGCTGTGGATTCTCTTTAGCTTTTATTTGAGAGGTTTCTCTCTTCGTGGTCAAGAAGCCACATGACCTGAATGTAGCTAGGACAGTGTTGTTGACTTGCTTGTGGAGTCCTCTGGGGTCTGCAGATGGCTGGCAGGATGCTGGAGCCTGCAGGTTTTGCTAGTTTCCTACTTGCATGGATTCTTTCTTGCTCCAGCTCTGGATAGGTTCCCAGGCTTCATTAGAATTCAAGGATGGTTATCTGCAAAGACTTCTGGACAAGAAGGTATAATGGTTTTTTTATGTGTCAATTTGACTGTCAAGAGATGCCCAGAAAGCTGGCAAACCTCTGCGCAGGTGTCTCTGAAAGGGACAAGCATTCGAATTGGCGACCGAGTAAAGGCTTTCCTCACCGCTGCGGGGGGGTACCATTCAGTCTATAGAGGGCTTGAATAGGACAAAAACGTGTAGGAAGGTAGAGTTCCCATTCTGCTTGAGTGGGGACCTCCATCCTCTCCTGCCCTCAGATACTGGCTTCCCTGGTTCTCAGGCCTTTTGGTCTGGGCTAGAGCCACACCCCTGGCTTTCCTGGGCCTCTAACGCACAGATGGTAGACCACAGGACTTCCTGGCCTCACTAATTGCATATGCCAGTCCCTTGTAATTGATCACTTTCTATACATCTATATATATCCTATTGGTTCTGCTCCTCTGGAGAGCCCTAATACAATGGAGTATCACAGGAGTGTGCCCGCAAACCCTATGCTGTGTAGCACCCTGATTCCTGTGGCACCTTTCTTCTGATGTAGGAGATGTTAATACTTGTAAAGTTGAAAATAATTTTTTAAAATGGCTAGACACACAAAGTGGCAGTGCATTTAAATCTTATCTGCTATTTTAGTAGCACGAGGCATCCCTGAATAAAAAGGAAATAGCAGAAGCAAGCAGGCTGGTTGCTTGGGAAGGGCACCTTAAGGGGCCCTTATCAGAGCTACAGCCCGAGGTACTGTGGCAGGTAAAGAAGTTCTGTTCTTGCTGACCGATCAATGGAAGTGTTTAGACTTGCCGGCAAAAACCACAACCTAGAGAACACAGATGGCCCCACTGCAAGGACAAGGCGTCTCTTGGAGCTTGGACTTTCTAATAATATATTTTCGCCACAGCGCCTGGAAATTGTGTCCTTGTTGGTTTTCTGGGAGACAGGAAAGCCTCCATCCTCCTTCCCCCCATCCTCAGGGTGGGAGTGACAGCCTCATCACTTGCATTTTCAAGTAAATTTGTCTTGGAGAAAGCAGCTGTGGATTCTCTTTGGCTTTCTTTCTAGAAGTTTCTGACTTGCTAGTCAATGAGTCACATGACTTAAATGTAACAAGGGCAGGGTTCTCAGGTGCCGGATGCTTCTGGGCTTTGTAGAGTACTGGCCAAACCCGCCATGGTGGCCATGGCAGCCTGGGTGTGGAACTCAGTCACACAGAACACTGCACAGCTGGGATTTCAAGAGCAAGGACTATCTCCAGAATCAGACTTCTTTGTCCTTAAGAAGGGTCTAGAATGTGTCAGGGAACCAGTTCTGGGCCTGAAGAATTGTCGTCTGTCCTGTTGTTCCTAGATTGTCATGGTGAGAGGAAGAGACTGTCTCACAAACCCCATGCAGAATTTGGGACTGGCGATGTTTGTGTAAAGGCAGGTATAACTCGCAGTCTTGCCCTTAGAATACATTTGTCTTCCTAAGTTAATCTGTTACAGGACACCTTATTTGATTTCTTGTCTGGAATTTGAGTCTCTCGTCACTAGAAATACGGTGTTGCTTTGGTGAGGAATGCTTTTCTCTCTGTGAGAGGAGCAGTGCGGTGAAATGATTCAGTGCAGAGACTTGCCTGGCTTTCTCACTAATAGCTGTGTGATCTCGGACAAGTTACTTAACCTTTTGATGTTTCTGTTGCTTCATCTATAAAAAGTGGATAGTAATGGTGTTCAACTACTTTATAGGTTTCTGGAAAGGAGAAAATGAGTGAACACGAGCAAACCACTCAGAACAGCGCCTGCTCTGTGGTTAAGTGCTATCTAAGGGTTTGTTATTTTTCATGACTTGGAATTGGAACAGAATATCAAATAAAGGGTGTCAAGGCAAAGCAGGCTTGTCAGTAGCTTGGGGTAGTGACAAAAGTCTTGGCTTAGAAGGCAGGAGGCCTGCTCTTCCTGATCAGCCTTCCCGCTAAGTAGTGGGGTCACCCTGAGCCAGTCTGAGCTTCATTTCCTTTATTTTAAAATGAGGTGGTGGCTGGGTGTGGTGGCTTATGCCTGTAATCCGAGCACTTAGGGAGGCCGAGGCAGGAGGATCATTTGAGACCAACCTGGGCAACATGGTGAAACCCCATCTCTACAAAAAATTCGCCAGGCATGGCTGTGCGCACCTGTAATCCCAGCTACCTGGGAGGCTTGAGGTGGGAGGATCACCTGAGCCGGACAAGTCCCAGGCTACAGTGAGCCATGATTGAGCCACTGTACTCCAGCCTGGGTGACAGAGTAAGACCTTGTCTCAAATAAAATAAGATGAGGTAGTGATAACAGATGAATGGATAAACAAAAGGCAGAATATACATACAGTGCACTATTATTCAGCCATGAAAAGTAATTAAGTTCTGACATGTGCTACAACATGGATGAACCTTGAGAACATTATGCTAAGAGAAATAAAGGAGACACAAAAGGACAACTGTTGCATGACTCCACTATGTGAGCTATCTAGAATGGGTAAAGGCATAGAGACAGGAAGTGGAACTGAAGCTACCAGGGGATGAGGGAGGGAATATGGACAGTATTGCTTAATGGTTATGGAGTTTCTTTTATGGGTGATGGAAAAGTTTTGGATCTGCATAGTGGTGCTAGTTACAAAATATTGTAAATACACTTCATGCGGCTGAATTATACACTTAAAATCGTAAAAATGGCAAACTTCATACTATGTACGTTTTACTACAATAAAAAAGTCAAACATAATTAAAAAGAAGAGTGAGGTAGGCTGATGTTGAAAGAAAAAGCTACTTGCTATAAACTGTGAAACTTTTCTAGACCATGAGGCTACCAGAAAAAAAAAGGGACTAGCCTGGGCAACATAGCGAGATCCTGCCTCAACATTAGCCTAGTGTGGTAGAGTGCGCCTGTGGTCCCAGCCACTTGGGAGGCTTACGTGGGAGGATTGCTTGAGCCCAGGAGGTTGGGGCTGCAGTGAGCCGTGATTGCACAACTGCACTCCAGCCTGTGTGATAGAGTGAGTCCCCGTCTTAAGGAGAAACCAAAAAACCCTGAACACATCTTATTTTGTGACTGAGATCACACACACACACACACACACACGCACGCGCGCGCAAAAAGTTTCATGAAATGATGTTGACCATTAATATATCTGATACAATCAAGATTTCAGATTTATTCAACTTTTAAAAATGCTTGTATTTACGTTAATTTTGTGACCCATTATGTCCTGTTTTAAAAACATTGTTGGCTGGGCGCGGTGGCTCATGCCTGTAATCTCAGCACTTTAGAAGGCCGAGGCAGGTGGATCACCTGAGGTCAGGAGTTCGAGACCAGCCTGGCCAACATGGTGTGAAACCCCGTCTCTACTAAAAATACAAAATTAGCCAATGTGGTGCGTGCCTGTAATCCCAGCTACTTGGGAGGCAGAGGCAAGGAGAATCGCTTGAACCTAGGAGGTGGAGGTTGTAGTGAGCTGAAATCGTGCCACTGCACTCCACCCTGGGTGAGCAAGGAACACTGTCTCTAAATAAATAAAATTAAACGTTGTTGGGAGACTGGCTCATGCTTGGATGTGTCTCCCACTGGCCACTAGGGGGAGCTGATAGGTCAGGCTGAGGAGTGAAGGGAACTGGTGGCGTTGCAGGTAGCAGCAGTCTCTGTGCTGGTTGGGACCCCATTCAGCTAACCTCCTGCACTCCTTACTAAGGCCTTTCACAGGGGGGCGAGTGGTGCTCGTTTGGAGTTTAGTTGAACAAGTCTGTTTATTTGAAGTGTTAGTTTATCCCTGCCTCATTCCTGCCTGGGGGAGTCCATTTAAATATGTGCTAGTTGTTGGATTTTTGGCTCAGCACTTGGACCCTCTTCCTCCTGGAGAAGCACAGAACGTGTCTCTTTCCTGTTGGCATAACGGCCCCCTTCAGATGTGTTACTGACAGCCTTAAGACTTGCCATGAACGGGCGCGGTGGCTCACACCTGTAATCCCAGCACTTTGGGAGGCCAAGGCAGGCAGATCACAAGGTCAGGAGTTCGAGACCAGTCTGGCCAACATAGTGAGACCCTGCCTTTACTAAAAATACAAAAAATTAGCCGGGTGTGGTGGTGTGTGCCTGTAATCCCAACTATTCGGGAGGCTGAGGCAGGAGAATTGCTTGAAGTTGGGAGGCGGAGGTTGCAGTGAGCCAAGATCGCACCACTGCACTCCAGCCTGGTGACAGAGCGAGACTCCCTCTCAAAAAAAAAACAAAAACAAAAAACAAAAAAGACTTGCCACGAACAACCTGCAAAATTCACCTCATTGGACAGGTTCTGAACCCTATCGTGTGTGTCAGGCGCCCTCCTCTCAACCTCAGCAAATGAGGTTGGTTCTGCCTGCCATTTTGGTTGTTAGGAAAATGGCATCCCTAGAAGGGCATTGAAGCTCAGCAGGGAAGCAGCACAGAGAAGCAGCCATGCAGGGGGTTGGAAGCCAGCTGCAACGGGGACTCCCTTGCCTTCCCTCGGCTCTCTCTCAAGCAGGTGTGAGAAGTCCCCTGTCTTGGCCGGGTGCGGTGGCTCATGCCTGTAATCCCAGCACTTTAGGAGGCTGAGGCAGGTGGATCACCTGAAGTCAGGAGTTCAAAACCAGCCTGGCCAACATGGCAAAAATCTGTCTACTAAAAATATATAAAAAAAAAAAAATTAGTCGGGAGTGGTGGTGGGTGCCTGTAATCCAGCTACTTGGAAGGCTGAGGCAAGAGAATCGCTTAAACCTGGGAGTCGGAAGTTGCAGTGAGTGGAGATTGTGCCACTGCACTCCAGTCTGGGCGACAGAGTGGGACTCCTTCTCCAAAAAAAAAAAAAATCCCTTATCCTAGCTCCAGGATCTCTTCAGTTTTTGCAGGGAGAAGCCAGAGGTTGTCAGGCGTTTCAGCCTCCCTGCATGAGCACAAGGCGGATCAGACCACTGGCTGATTAACCCCATCATCTTCAGTGCTTCCGAAAATGTTGAATACGATTTTTATCTTTATTCCCCCATTAGCTCCACCTGCTCTCCTATAAGGCTGTTTTTCATGTTGGACCAAAGTGATGATGGCAGCATGCTCTACCTTCAAAGCAGGCAGAAGAGCTGAAACGTCCTTGGGCAATGAGGATTCCCTTAACATCATTAGCAAGTGTTAACCCCTCCTCTCGGTCAGCTCCTCCACTTCCTCCTCCTGGGGTTAGTATGGCACAACCAATGTCCAACACCTATGTGACAAGTTAGTCTGGGATCAGCTGTCAAAGGTAAGGAAGATGCCTTCAGGTCACTGCCCAGAGACAGAGCTAGACTTGCTTGATAAGACTGCCTCAGAGTAGTTCTTCCACAGGAATTCAGAAATGACTATGCAGCCTTTTCCTGTTGGCCACAGGAAATAGCCATGGCTTGTGCTGAAATAACGCTCACCAGCTAAGGGTTTAAGGGGACTCTACTATGACTCATGCCTGTCCCTGCCTTGATTCTCAGTTGGAAACCAAAGGCTGTGGAGGTCAGATTTCCCCAGTGCTTTATGTTATAGTGTCCTCAGTGGGAACAGGCTGGAGATGGAATTCTTCCCTCACTGGTGCTTCACCCCCTGTACTCCTCAAAAATACCACTTGAAACTAGCTCCCAAGGCCGTGTGTGGTGGTCATGCCTGTCATCTCAGCACTTTGGGAAGCGGAGGCGGGTGGATCACTTGAGGCCAGGAGTTCGAGACCAGCCTGGCCAACATGTTGAAAGCCCGTCTCTATTAAAAATACAAAAATTAGCCAGGTATGGTGGCACAGGTCTGTAATCCCAGCTACTTAGGAGGCTGAGGCAGGAGAATCGCTTGAACCCAGGAGGCGGAGGTTGGAGTGAGCTGAGATCGTCCCACTGCACTGCAGCCTGGTGACAGAGTGAGACTCTGCTTCAAAAAACAACCTCCAAACAACTAGCTCCCAAGACTTTTATGATAGCTCTCTTCTCTTAAAGCTGTTTTTGGGTTACCACCCCCATAGTTTCCAGCAAGCTACCATTTTCTACCTTCCGTTTACATTCACAGTCACTGGACACTTAGCAGATGATGGCTCTGGTTAGGGGCTTCCTGATGGCAGCACTCAAGGTAGGGATAATGGTGTGGCTGAGAACTTACAAAAGGGCTCCACCACAGAAAAGGCTCTGCAGTCATCAATCTCAAGGGTGGACCAGAGTTCCTAGCTCCACCCTTCCCCGCAGGTATTTAAGTAGGTTATTAGAAGTATGTCTCCTGAGCAATTCCAAAATCCTGGCCGGAACTATTACTGGGAGAGGATCCCACTCTGATGGATTTATTGCATTTTATGCCTCCAAATCCTTTCTTTATTTCTATAGCCAAACATTCCGGCATGTGGCTTTGCAGTTCCTTTCACTGAAGGATTTGTTTCCCAATCTCTTTGAATCTGGACTGGTCTTATGATTTGCTTGGGCCAATGAAGTGCCATGAAATTAATGGAGTACGAGTTCTGAGCCTGAGCCTCCAGGATCCCTGTCCACCTGTATTCCTGCATTTCTGTTATGGCCATGAGAACACACTTTAGCTACCCAGCCTAGGTCAGCTGACAGCTGTGAGACTGGCCGAGGTCAGCAGAGCCACTTCGCTGGGCACCCAGAGGTGTGAGCAATGCATGCTTACTATGGTAGGCTACTGAGGCTTTGAGGACTGTTAGCTAACAATATCGGGACCATAAATAACCGAAATGTCCCACTTAGAATGATGCACTTCTTAAAGAGTTATCAGAAGCAACTTTCACCTTCAAATAAAATAGTTCCCTGTAGATTACTTCTTTCCTGGCATTGCCCCAAAAACTGAATATCTTGCACTGGTCTTCAGCGCTGTAGATGTATTTCATATCTTGGTAAAAACTGGACAGTGAGGACAAGTGAAAAGTCATTCTTTATTAGGCATCAAATGAACAGGAGGGGGAAGCAAAGGGAAGAGTGAGTGCCTACATTTCTGTAGACTCTGGTTAACAGCCTGTCCACCCGGATGGGTGGATTGCTAATAGCAGTTAATGTTCATCATTTTGGCACCTGGGTGAAACTCCTCTCCATGCAGAGGTAAATGTAGGTACAGATCATTGAAAGGTAATCTTCAATTAATTGTTTTTGAGACAGAGTCTCACTCCTGTCACCCAGGCTGAAGTGCAGTGGTGTGATCTCAGCTCACTGTAATCTCTGCCTCCTGGGCTCAAGGGATGCTTCTGCCTCAGCCTCACAAGTAGCTGAGTAGCTGGGATTACAGGTGCAAGCCACCATGATCGGCTAATTTTTGTATTTTTAGTAGAGACAGGGTTTCACCCCGTTGGCCAGGCTGGTCTCCAACTCCTGACCTCAGGTGATCCACCCGCCTCGGCCTCCCAAAGTGCTGGGATTACAGGCGTGAGCCACAGTGCCCCGCGGAGAGGTAATCTTCAGAAGACTTACTGGTGGGTGATGGCAGTGTTTGGGACCCCTAATTTTAAAAAGGATGAGAAGCAGTGACAAGAATTTGGCAAAACAAATTTCTGAACCTAAGACTGTTGTCTACTGGCAAGTGTAGGATGTTTGTCCTCAGCTGGAATCCCTAAACTCCGACACACAAAGGTAAGTAAAATGACTGTGCTCTACCTTTTTAAATATATGCCAGGCATAGTGACTCATGCCTGTAATCTTAGCACTTTGGGAAGCTCAGGTGGGCAGATCACCTGACATCAGGAGTTTGAGACCAGCCTGGCCAACATAATGAAACCCCGTCTCTCCTAAAAATATAAAAATTAGCCAGGCATCTCTCCTAAAGTATAAAAATAGAACCCCGTCTCTCCTAAAAATATAAAAATCAGGAGGCTGAGGCACGAGAATCGCTTGAACCTGGGAGGCGGAGGTTGCAGTGAGCCAAGATGTCGCCACAGCACTCCAGCTTGGGCAACAGGGTGAGACTCCGCCTCAAAAAAAAAAAATGTTCTCCAGACCAATATCTATAGCAAGGTTTATAAGACAGACACGAAGCTTCTAGCTATTTGGTTATGTAGTGGTCGTATATCTCTGATGATGACTGAATGAAGCCTATGGGGAACTTCATTAACGTCCCTTTGGTCATTCAAGGCCTTCTATCAATCAGTCTCAGCAAGTGCACTTCCTGAGTGTCTTGTCTCTTGGAGGTTAATTTATAGATGAGAGAAGATATAAACAAGTTGTCTCCTTTCCCAGTGTCTTCCCCCTCTTCTAACTCATCTCAACTTGGTCTCTGAACTTAGCGCCGTGCACATACTGTATGTGTCCTTACACAAGAGGATCTTCAGTTGGTTCCTGGGTCCATTGGGCCCCTGTGGCTTTGCAATACAGATTACTCAGTCTCTTGGATTTTAGTGTGAACACCTAGGATGACCGTTTTTCTGCTCTGGAAAGGAAAAACACTGCACTTCTGCCCGATGGCAGAATCAGAACCCAGGATGGAATGCAGAGGCAGCAGCTGAGAGGGCGGCCGTGCAGCACACTCTCCTCCATGCCACCCGGGTTTCCAGAGGAGACCATGTCTTTTTTCATTTTTATTTTTTGAGACAAAGTTTTGCTCTTGTTGCCCAGGCTGGAGTGCAACTGCACTATCTCGGCTCATTGCAACCCCCGTCTCCCGGTTTCGAGCGATTCTCCTGCCTCAGCCTCCTGAGTAGCTGGGATTACAGGCGCCCACCACCATGCCCAGCTAATTTTTGTATTTTTAGTAGAGACCGGATTTCACTATGTTGGCCAGGCTGGTTTCGAATTCCTGACCTCAGGCGATCCACCCACCTCGGCCTCCCAAAGTACTGCGATTACATACAGGCATGAACCACGGCGCCTGGCCAACCATGATTTTTTTAAATGTGCATTCATAAGGGAGTGAGCTGACACAAAGACTCACGGAATTAGCATAAAGAAACATTTCTTTCTAAGGGAAATGTATGAGTCATTTTTTTTTTTCTTACAAGACTGCTGTGAGTCAAGTTCTATGGCCAAATTCTGGATGAATACAGGATTTATAAACACTTGATATGTTGTACAAGCTGTAGAAAGACTTCCCATTGGGCAATGTTATCTTTGCAGAATTTGTTTTTTATACTGGGGACCAAAAGTTCCATAGGGAACAGGTTAACCCATACGGCTTAGTCACTGGAAACTGCAAAAGACAAAAGCCCTACAAAGATGAAAGAACAGACACTTTAGAGCTCCCTGATGGACAGGAATCCTGTCTGTCAGAGCCTCTCCTCTAGAGCAGCATTTCTCAAAGTGGGGTTTCTGGACCAGAAGCATCAGCACCACCTGGGAACTTGTTAGAAATGCCAATTCTTGAGCCTCTTTCCAGACCTACCAAATTGGAACCTCGGGGTTGAGGCCCAGCAGTGTGTTTCCACAGACCCTCCTGGGGATTCCGACGCACACCAAAGTTTGAGAGCTACACGTTTCTAAGAGACAATCTAGGCAGACTGTACATAGGAAATGGCTTTCCTTTCACAAAAATATTTAGTCCCTAGTGCCCTAAGGCATCCACTGTAGAGAATAGGTTACATTCTCTCTCTGCAACTAGGATGGTACTGGTATGTACCATCCCTGGGGATTATTAAGAAAATAGTCATCCAAATAGTTGTCATTGTTCCATGATTAAGTCCCCAGTGACAGTTTTGTTGGTGTCCACCAATCAACTACTAAGCCATTTGGTTACACAGCAGCACTTCACTTCAAGGAAGCAGTTTCTGTATCGATAAAGAAAACCTAAGTTACGCTGTGCCAGCAAGTCACTCCCTGGCTTCTCTGGTTTAGCATAATAAAGGATTATTTCTTGTTCCTAATACACCTGCAACACAGCTTGGCAAGGGAACTCTATTCCACGTAGTCACTCAGGGACGATGCCAGTGGGATGTTTGTGTCAACACTTGCTTCCGTGATCATCACTATGACAAGGGGAGTACAAGATAGGATAAACTGCAGTGGCTTTTAAAGCTTCCATCTGGAATTGACACATAACCCTCTTCTGTTTCACTGGAGAAGTCACACGGCCAAGTCTAACTTCAAAAGTGTGTGGGTAGTACATCCTATCCTGCTGTGCCCAGAAAAAGAACTGGAGTATCTGAGAACAGCCCTCGTGACTGCTATTCAAGGTATGAGTGGGCCACAATGGCCATCATGCAAAGCTGTGTGTTCACATTCAAGAAATAGCAGGGCTAAGAGTTTCCAGTCTTTACGTTCTTTCACTATCTCTTTGATCATATTGATGCTCAAATGTACACCTTCCTTCCCAAGGTCTCTTTTGATCAAACTTTTTCATTTTCTTAAACTTTAAAAAAAATTGAAGTTAATATACATACAGGAAAGCACACACGTGTGTCTACAGCCTGATGAATGGTCACAAAGTGAGCATAACAGAGCAGCTATCCCTAGGCAAGAAATTGACCGTTACCAGGAGCTCACCAGCCCCATTTGGGCTCCTTCCAGCTCCCTCATGGCAACACTCCTGACTTCTAACACCACACTTCAGTTATTTTTTTACACTCATTCATTCAACTAGTATTTCTCAGCTAGGCACCGGAACTTCTCAGTCTTGGCAGATGGTGTTACAAACCGAAGCTCGAGATTTCATGCTAGTAAGCTTCCTGTTGGAAGACTGGATTTTCTGGGGGGTGACATATTTTAGGCAGAATTGGGGGTGGGTGAGCTCTCTGACCTCTCAGGGATTTTACCCAATAAATATTTTCCTTATTACCTGTTTAAGCACATCCAGTACTTCCTAAAAGAGCAGATGGGACCATAGCAAGAATCTCTTTGCTGCCTGACACATGAGAAGCGGCCTGCCCAGCTGGCACTTGCTCTCCTGCAACCAGCCTCAACAAGGCATCGAGCTGTCTGCACCAGTGACAGCAAAGCAGCACCTGCCTGTCTGCAGCTCAGGAATTTTCTCTCGCTCTCGGTCGCACAGCCTTAGCCTTCCAGGTGGTTTCTAGGGCTGGGTAACTAGTTCCTTCTGGGTTGGGGAATGGGGAGCTAGTGTAAAACTTATTTTGGCTCAAATGCAAGATTGACATTTGGTTTTAGAAACAGGAATATTTCTTATGCAGCTTCCATTTTATGAAAATTAGGGATATGTTTTCCATCCTCCTACCTATTTAATCAACAAAGATATTGATGGAGATGCAGTGGGCAGCTGGATTCTTAAAATGCCAGCTCCTTCCCAGTATCCTCTAAATCCGACATTTCTGCCTAAGCATGCACCTGCAAAAATGGTATGTTGTTTTCCAGCTTCACTGCAAGATCCTTGCCAGAATTCAGGATAGGTATCTCAAGGATATCATTACAAGTTCCAAATAATGCCATGTTTCATGCTTGAAAAGCCGTGACTGTCTGGTGCCTGTAGGGAGTAGCCAGTGCCTTCAGTGGGGAGGGGCTCGAGCGAGAGCAGCTCAGGAACACTGTGGTCTACGGTTCAGCCACATCCTTTGTGGTAATAAACTGCAACAAAATGTACTTTACATTTTTATAATCAGCTGGCTTTTAAATTACAGCCATGCTGAATAAGAGCAGAGAAAACGTATGATTAGTAATTTCCTTATGCAGAAAGTAGAACAGTTTCTGGCTAAGGCCCAGGGCTTTAAAAAAAAAAAAAAAAGGTGCTTTTAGTAAAAAAAGAAAATGGAAAACTCTCTTTATTCCAAAGCCAAAGCAATGGTTCATGGCCTCCTTCTGAGCAGTAACGGTCCAGCTCCACGAGGAAGTGGAAATGGAAAAGATTAGCTTGGGAAAATATTCCAAGAGCTGTCTACCTGACCAGCCACTGTCACCTATATACTGAGCCACCTTCTCTGGTCCTTATAAGCATGGAAAAATGGATCTGTGGCAGCCATGGTTCCTGGACTTCTAGAAATGACTTTATTCTAGGAGTCATTTTACCTAATAAATATTTTCCTTATTACCTGTTTAAGCATATCCAGTACTTCCTAAAAGAGCACATGGGACCATATCAAGAATCTCTTTGCTGCCTGACACATGAGAAGCGGCCTGTCCAGCTGGCACTTGCTCTCCTGCAACCAGCCTCAACAAGGCATCGAGCTGCCTGCACCAGTGACAGCAAAGCAGCACCTGCCTGTCTGCAGCTCACGAGATGCAGAAATGCTACTGAACATGGATGTGCAGCACCACAGCCTATGTGGGATCCTGATCACCAGTGCAAGGCCGGCTCCTTATAGAGCTAAGGCAAAGCCAATGTTTGTTTTGCTGTAGCTCCCCCACCCTGGCTAACACGTTCGGGGAAGAATAGATGTATCATGTCTCATACTTTGGGAGCAACAGCTTCTTAGTATGGACCAAAGGCTGTGTTCAGAAACCCCTGGGATGCTTGTTAAGGATGGGGATTCTCAGACCAGGCTGGAAATTTGCTTTTTTTGTTTGTTTTTTTGAGAACGGAGTCTCATTCTGTTGGCCAGGCTGGAGTGCCATGGCGCGATCTTGACTCACTGCAACCTCTGCCTCCCGAGTAGTTGAGATTACAGGCGTGCACCACCACGTCCAGCTACTTTTTTGTAGTTTTAGTAGAGATGGGGTTTCACCATGTTGCCCAGGCTGATCTCCAATTCCTGAGCTTAGGTCATCTGCCTGCCTTGGCCTCCCAAAGTAGTGGGATTATGGGCGTGAGCCACGGTGTCCGACTGAAATTTGCATTTTCTACCTGCTCCCTCTGGAAATTCTTAAGTATCCTGTGAAGGGAAGGCTTATACAAAATCATAAAAATGTAATTCTACTTGTAGCAAGTTCCCCCCAAAAAGATCTAGCAGGATTTAAAGAAAGGTTGTTTGGTCATTATTTCCTTTGAAGGAGCAATAGTTTTCTTATGTGATTCCATCTGCACGGATTGTCAGATATTGGCAGTACTTCAGTGCTACAGAAATCAGGGACAGTGTTGTTCTCCCAAGTATTAACTTACAAGGAAAGGGCTCAGTGCTTCATTTATTTTGGAGACGAGTGCTAGATGAAGTGTTCCTAGTAAATGTCTCCAGAAGCACCGTTCCTCCCCCTTGTTGAGACATTTAGTTGTCAGTTTAGTTGTAATACTGTCAGAAAAAGTTGCCAGTTTTTCTTTTTCCTTTTTTTTTTCTGTTTCTTTTTTAAGGAGATGGGGGTCTCAGTACATTGGCCAGGCTGGCCTCAAACTCCTGGACTCAAGCAATCCTCCCACCTCAGCCTGTCCCAGTAGCTGAGATTACAGGTGTGAACCACCACACCTGGCTTAGTTTTACTTTCTTAACGTTAAACTCTCAAAAGTCCCATTCTTCCATTCCTGTTGTCTTGGGGCGGCTCCCAACTGTCAGTGGTTCAACTTCCAAGGCAAGGTTTCTGGGAAATTGGCTCTTCATCACTTAAAGATTTAAACCTTCCTTTTTTTTTTTTTTTTTGAGACAGGGTCTCACTCTATTACCCAGGCTGGAGCACAGTAGTGGCACAATCATGGCTGACTGTAGCCTCTACTTCCTGGGCCAAGGTGATTCTCCTGTCTCAGCCCCTAAGTAGCTGGCACTACAGTGCATGCCACCACGCCCAGCTAATTTTTCTTTTGTAGAGATGAGATCTTGCTATATTGCCCAGGCTTGTCTCGAACTCCTGGTCTCAAGTGATCTGCCTGACTTAGTCTCCCAAAGTGCTAAGATTATGGGTGTGAGATACCACACCCACCTAGACTTTCCTTAAGCTGGAAAATAAGATCAGGAGTTGCCAACCCCATGCTGGTGTTACTTGGGAACCTTGCCCAAGCCTCCTGTCACAAATCCCTTTTATGGAGTTTGTGCCTTAACAAACTGCAGCTCTACCAATGGGCATAATCAGGCTTGTTTATATAGTATACCAGGATCCCAAGATAAAAGGCATTCTAAATGCCTAGTGTGATTGGAGCAAACAAGGTACCAGCTAGCATTCATTAGAGGTCAGATACATATTGTGTAAGACCTCACTCAACGATAAAACAAGCACTCATTTTCTTTTTCAAAATCTAGCATGAGAAATCAGAAGGGCAGCATGCAGACACGGGGGTTCATTTGCTCATTCATTTACATTCATGCCTTTCCTTTCTCAGATGGAACAAAGAAAATTTCCAGGCCCACAAACCACCAGAGGTCCAACCTCATTTGCTCAAAAGGTAGGTCATGCCCATAAGGGGCAGACCACGCACGGCTGTACCTCTCTCTCTCCACATACACACACACACTCTCTCTTTCTGTGTCTCTCTCTCTTTCTCTCCTGCTTTTATTGTGCCATTTTGGATCTGTAGGAAGTTGGGCTTAAACAGCTACATAATCTGAAATTCAGCACGTATCTCAGCTAGTAGGTTATGTCCTGAGAGGGATGTGCTTCCAGGTGGCTGTGACCTCACTTTCACAGTTCATGCAGAGGAAGGTCATCCTTGTGGTCCTGGGAGAGCTGGTCTGTTGCTGCCCAGGTTTGCCTGCACTGCCAGCATGGCTCTCACAGCCCCCCAAGTTTTCCTCCAAAAGGTTCAGATCTTGACTCTGAAACAGACCTCATAATGAAACACCTATGGGAAAAGTCTATTCTCTGGCCTCTTTTCTGAGCTCAATAATGTTTAATTTTTAAAAGTCGGGGAAGGAAGGAAGGAGGGAAAGAAATCTCTGATATTTCTCCAATGCACCTGGCTCTCATAGATGGCCTTGGCCAAAACTCACCACCAGCAATTGTGCCAGAACACCTGGTTTGAATCCTGGCTGTCATGCTGCTTCATTTAATGAGATGGTCTCGACTTTCTTTACTGTTTAAAAAGAATCTGAGGCCAGATGCAGTGGCTCATGCTTTTAATCTCAGCACTTTAGGAGGCCGAGGTGGGCAGACCATGAGGTCAGGAGATCGAGACCATCCTGGCCAACACGATGAAACCCCGTCTCTATTAAAAATACAAAAAATTAGCCGGGCGTGGTGGCGGGTGCCTGTAGTCCCAGCTACTTGGGAAGCTGAGGCAGGAGAATGGCGTGAACCCAGGAAGCAGAGCCTGCAGTGAGCCAAGATCATGCCACTGCACTCCAGCCTGGGCGACAGAGCGGGACTCCGTCTCAAAAAAAAAAAAAAAAAAAAAAAAAGTCTGTCTGGCTTTCTCTCTCCTTTCTTGTCAGTCACTACACGTATCACCTAGTCACCCAGCAGTTGTACTCAGAGTCAAGGACTACTGCTTCTGCACCTGAGAAGAACCATCTTGGGCTCCCCCACAGAAGAGCGCTTTGCCTAAGGAGGCCTCAAACTTCAGCCTCCCGACTTGCAATCTGAGTCAGGAGCCAAGCTGTGGAAGTGGACAAGTGCCCTCGGAAGATGCTCTCTCCCTATTGGAGCCGACTGGCGCACTCACCCTCCCTGCTCAGCTCAATCCATCAGCGTGTGCTGCCACTGCCGTAAGTAAGTCAATTGGCTCGGGGCGGACAGCTGTCAGAGATGAATCAGGGACAAGGAAAAGAGCTTAATGAAATTTTATTTTGAAAATATGGCAAGAGTCTAAGGCACTTCAAACATTTAAATACATAGAGGACCAAAGTCGATGTGACACGGTATAAAGGAATCCATAAATACAAAGAGAACTACACTGTGTTTCTCTACAGGCAAATACAGAGCCAATTCCTCTAACACAATGCAACCTTTATCATTAGAGTTGTGCAATTAATAAAAATGATAACGTTACATGTAGTTCTTCCTGTCTTTAGTATGCAATATAAAAGTTTAAAACACTGTGTCAATTTCATATAGATAACCCTTTTTATAAAAAGTCATATATTACATCTACCTAGCTAAAACCAAATGAGAATATTCTTCTGTAAGTTTCACACTTTCAGTGTTGCCTAGCCCAGGCCCAGGTTACCAATGATCAAATTCATCTCGACTTCCTTATTTTAAAAGAAGACAAAAGAAAAATCCAAAACTATGCTGGAATGAGATTTTGGAAGAGCTTTCTAATGGTTCCACATATAGTAAATATAAATATTTGTGGAAAAATCTTTCTTAAAACATCTCAGTGAGAACCTGACAGACACTTCTTTGTGGGAGTGAACAGAAGGTGCCCCTTCAGATCAGAATTCCCTATGACTGTACAAAATGGAGCAGAGACTCAACAGCAACAGAGACTGGGTTAAAGTGTGCCCTACACAGAAGATGGCCAGAAAGGAGGTGCGCGTGCCCAGGCTGGCAGTCTCTGCACTGTGAAAGCTTCAGCCTTTACCCCTGGGCTTGATGTTTCTGTTTGCTGGTGAGCTCAGGCACAATACATATACATTCAGTATCTGTCACCCCAACAGGAACAATTAGCAGCTTAATGGTGGCATGTAAATGGAGGGTTATTTGCATACAATCAATCAAATGAACCTCGGTGGGTGGGGCCAGGAGACGTCTTCCTTCCAAGCCTAGGGGTGCCCTAGAGACCAGGAAAGGAAAAAAACTGGGGGTTAATAAGTGACCTCCGGCAGATGTGTACCCTGTGACATAGGATCTTGGCACACCACAGCCAACAACCAGCTGTGAGCCCGAGCCAGGAGAGCTCTGACTGAGAACAGGGAACAGGTGTCCACAGCTCCAAGGCCAGCTGGGCTCAGCAGTGCTATGTCCGGCTGTCCTGGGAAGTCACCTTCCCCCTCAGAGTGAACTGTGGACTACAGGCTGCCTGCCATGGGCTTCAGGAACAATGCCAGAACCATGGTGAAATATCCCCACGGGCTCGGGGGGTGCTCTCTGGATAATTCTGCACAGAATCAATCAAAACCTCTATGGGAAGCTGAGCATATGACTTGCAAGGACAAGCAAGGCCCAGCCTCTGCTAAAACATTAGTTCTCCTGCCTTTTGCAGGGCGGAGGCAGAAAAGATGAACTCTTAAGCTCCAGACTAAAACTTCCGTTTTCTGAATCAACATAAAATCTGTCTCCCGTCAATTCCCGGAGGAAGGGGGTCCACCAGTCTGGTGGATTTCAGCCTATTAACAAATGCCAAAGCACAACACTGACCGGAGATTGGGCTTTTGCAAAGTTGACATGGGCATACAGAAGAACAGCGATGTCCTTGTGTCCTGCTTCCAGGGCGATCGAGAGCGCAGTGCTGCCATCCTTAAGATAAGATGGAAAGAACAAGCTATGTTGGGATTCCCAAACCTCCAGACAACCGAAAGGTAACAGAACAAAACACCCTCCAATAATTGGCAAGGTTCCCCAAATATCCCTACTCGTTCGGTCCTCTGGGAAACTTTTTGGGGACCCCTAAGTGTGAAGGCCTGAGGATGTGAAGATGAATGAGGCAAGCCTCCACCCTCCAGAGGTCCCAGTTAAGAGGATTATCTTACTCAACCATTCTGCCCACCAGGAGGGGGAAGCAGAAGATGGGGATAGAAAGTTGTTTTTTCTTCTAATTCAGAATGACCAGGCAAGCAGCAGTAGTGTGTGTGTTAAGAGACTCTGCAATTTGCCAAAGATCTTTTACCTTTCCTCTTAGGGGACTGTGATCCTAAAACCCTAACCACCTCAGTTTAAGGCTACAAGTAACATCTGTGTGTAAGCACACAATCCCAGTGGGTTGCACAGATCCATCTTCTGGAAATGAGGGGAAACACTACATATGGGTGAAAAAAGCTTCACTTAGCTGCTTGATTTCCATTAAATTTCAGGGATTTAAATGGATATAAAGGAGTATCAAGGGAAAGAACAACACAACTTGTTTTCTGTCTAGTCTGTTTTGTGAGACAGGGTTTGTCTCCCAGGCATGATGACAGATCACTGTAGCCTTGACCTCCAGGGCTCAAGTGATTCTCCCGCCTCAACCTCCGCAGTAGCTGAGACTACAGGCGCATACCACCACACCTGGATGATTTTTTTTATAGAGATGGGAGTCTCACTATGTTGCCCACGCTGGTCTTGAACTCCTGGGCTCGAGTGATCCTCCTGTCTCAGCCTCCCAAAGTGCTGGAATTACAGGCGTGACCCCCCCATGCCCAGCCTATCTAGTCTTGAAATAAGGATTTCCCTCTGGTCAGCAGCAGCAGCAGCAGGACACAGTTCTCTTCGGTTTAATCTTATGATCCTTCCCCTCACATGCTTTGAAAGAGAATAGAAGTAAAATGAAACAAAAACCACAGCACAGCTAACAAACTCTTCTGGAAGAAAGAGAAGTCAGAAGCGCTCCCTCCCACAGAGGGGAAGAAGGGAATCTGGTACAGCTATAGCTCCTGTGTGCTCCTGTGGAGATGGCTGAGTGTGAACCTAGTCAGTCCCTCATACCAGTGAAAAACTCCGCTGGTTTGTTCTCCCTACTGGCTTGGGCTCAGAAGGATCTGACCTACAAAGAATATTTTCTTAACTTTTTGGTATTCTGAGCTGAAGAAGCTCTGATCCAAACCTGTGATCTATAGAGATAAACTTTCAAAAACAGAACCAAGCCAGCCCGACCTCTGTGACCTTTAAACCATCTCACTGCCTCCATGCCAGTTCCTACCTTCTCCCTATCACCACTCCTCTCCTTTGGCCTGGAGACACCCAGAAGTACCCCCTTTGCTTGAGTTTCCCGGTCAAGGAGTTATCTGGAAATGTGGACAGCGTGGGAACTGCGAGAAGAGAGCAGAGTGGTGCTGATGGGAGAGACTCAGGAGAAATGGGAAAATGCTTCAAGAAGTCAAGCTACTCTGCAGGCTCTGGCGTATGCTGTGTCACAAGCTACTCACTTTGATGGGTCACGGTGCCTTCACTTTGGGTGGGAAAGGTTCACTATAGTAGGAACTGCTTTTAGTCACCGTGTAACCTCAGCCTCTAATGATTAATAATCCAGATTTCCAGGTGGACCTGTTAGAAGTCACCTACACTGAATTTGATTCTGCAGTGCCAAATTCATTGATTCCCCTTTAGTAGAGGGGCTCTTGGACGTGCCCGTTAAATCACTTTTACATTTCATGAATTTTTGGGGTAGGGCCTATTTATTCTGCTTTGAGTACTAGTTTATGAGAGTGTTAGTTTGCACACAGTAAGTGTAGCCAAGCTTGGCTGTGAAGGGAGGCGCCTAGATGGCGACACAAATCCAAGAGGAGAATAAAGGAGGATTTGGTCGCTCTTGGCCAAACAGCACTCCCAGAGCTCCCGCCCAGAGTCCCCCAGACCCCTGGCCAGGAGGCCAAATGGAGACAGCTTACGTTGTCCTCCAGGTGACCGTTGCAGCCGGGCTGGGCCAGCAGCAGCTTGACAATCTCTACGTGCCCATGCTCGCTGGCACACATGAGGGCCGTGGAGCCCTCGTCATCCTGGATGTTGACGTCAGCCCCACAGGCCAGCAGGCCCTTCACCATGTCTATCCGCCCGTGACTGACCGCCAGCATGAGGGCCGTCTGTCCCGCCTATGGGAAGAGATGACAGGGACTTCAGAAGTACATACTGAGCTGGCAGTGGGGGCCTATAGTGGGGCTGTGCTAGGGAAAGGGGGAAGAGTGCGGTGACAGAAGGGAAAGAACTGGCGATGGAACTACTTGGGGCAGGTGGTGGCAAGCAGGGAGAAACCAGCTTCCGGTGAGCTATGAGCTAAGGAAGGGCATAAAGTAAGGAGCCAACTTTAGCATGGAGGATGTCTCGGTATATTAAGGGGCTGGAAGTTCAGGTGGTGTTTAAAAGTGAAGCTGTGGGCCTGGAGTAGTGGGTCACGCCTGTGACCCTAGCAATTTGGGAGGCTGAGGCGGGCGGATTGCCTGAGCTCAGGAGTTCAAGAGCAGCCTGGGCAACAACGAAACCCCATCTCTACTTAAAAAAAAGCCAGGGGCCGGCGCGGTGGCTCAGGCCTGTAATCCCAGCACTTTGGGAGGCCAAGGCGGGTGGATCAGGAGGTCAGGAGATCAAGACCATCCTGGCTAACATGGTGAAACCTTGTCTCCACTAAAAATACAAAAAATTAGCTGGGCGCCTGCAATCCCAGCTACTTGAGAGGCTGAGGCAGGAGAATGGCGTGAACCCCAGAGGCGGAGGTGGTTGCACTGAGCCAAGATCGTCTCAAAAAAAAAAAAAACAAAAATAAAAAACAAAAAAACCAGGTATGGTGGCATGTGCCTGTTAGTCCCTACTACCCGGGAGGCTAAGGCAGGAGAATCGCTTGAACCCGAGAGGCGGAGGTGGTTGCAGTGAGCCAAGATCATGCCACACTGCACTCCAGCCTGGGTGACAGAGCAAGACTGTCTCTTTAAAAAAAAGTCAAGCTGTGAACACATCCGGACCTCGGACACTGCCTGCTATGAAGACACTGCAACACAGAGACAGGAAGCAACAGTCACTGAGTATCTGATGGGGATGCCCAATCATTTATATGTAGGGGAACTAACAGTATTTCCATGCAAACTATGCAAACGGAGGAAAGGCAAGACGAAGGAGAAGTTTCCAGTGTGAAATTTAAGCCCTATTTCCCTGGTATGTTTGGTCAGTAAGGAGTACCAGGCAGTGCGTGGACTCAGGGCAGGCCTGCAAACAAGTGCACTGTGGTGGGAGCACGGCATCTATGCCTGCTCTGCCAGAGTGGCCACCGCAGTCCTGTATGCTGCCTGCCGGTCAGGGATGCATTCCTGAGCACGGGAACCGAGCGCGCTAACCTGACTAGCTTTGGCATTCACATCCCCACAGCCAAAGAGTTCTTCCACAACCCGCATGTCCTTCTCTGCGTCCACAGCGGCGAGGGCCGCCAGCATGATGGGGGTGTAGCCTGCCTTGTTCTGATGATCCACATTACACACATCTGCCAAAAAAAAAAAAAAAAAAGTCTCTTAGGAAGCAGCCTACCTTCTAATAGCAGCTGCTTACGGAGCCACTGAAGGGATGGTGTATATAAGGGCCCAGTGAAATGGCACCAACTGGCTGGAGACCTAGAGTGACTTAGAAGGAAACGTGAGAGATGTTTTCACACTAAACCAAAAACTTTTTTTTTTTTCCTATTTCACCAGACCTGCAACAACGGTATGCTTCTGCAGCATATCTTGTTTGCAACTGGGGGTGGAAATGCAATGGCTTAGAAGTCTGGGTGGTTGTTCTAATGGTTGCTCTATATGGGATCTAGGCACTCAGCTGTGTTTAGGAAAGTGAAGCAGACAGTGAGCTACTCATGAAAGAAGTGTCTGTAAAGGCTTATGTATGGAACGTTGGACAGGGTGGTACCCGCTTATCCAAACACTACTCATTCTGAGACTCTGAATTGACTATTCTGGCTTGTCGGGGGGGTCCTGAGAAGCAGAATTCCAATCATATAACATCCAGCTCTAGAATTTATGGTCTGAGAGCAAATGCAGTTAAGTCCCCTTAACAGACTCGATGAACCAGACTTTTTCTATTCCTGTAATTCTTAAGGAGGCTCTTCAGGAATTAAATTATCCTTCGGGCATTTAAAAGTTCCTTCTCCGAAATGACCGGAATGGTGAGTGTTAGAAAGCAGCTTTTATGTGGGACCAAATATGAAGTTAAAATGTTTACAATGCTTCTATCATAAAGGAAAAGAAAAGGTACCATGAACATTTACCTTAAAATCCCAAACAGCTCCATACTAAGGACGTGTTTTTAAAAGTGAGTGTTTTTTTATGCAGAAAATAAAAGGCCCTGTGGTGGAGAAACAGGTGAGTTTGTGTGTGCGCTTCGGGGCTCCTCAGCATCTCGGACTTTGCTCTGCATCGATGCTGAAGCATCCTAGATCTACACCTTACGGAGCCAGAATCCCAGCCTAGAAGGGGGAGCAGTAACAACTCATTAAGTGATTAACCCAAACCATCCAACAGTGGAATTACAATTATTTAATTTGCCAAGATGTTTTATCCAAGGGTATACTAAGCTGCTCCTGTCAGGAGTGATGGTGAAATCTTGTTTTCAGCTTCCCTGGATATGATCCACTTCTGTCTAAACAATCGCTCCGGCTGACCGTATCACCAGCTCTGTGTATAGTCTGGAAAACCTGACGAGGAGCGGCTTGAAATTCCTTCCTGTAAGATGGAAGCAGTTATACCCTAACATGGCTCCAAAAATAGGGAACAAACACACTTAAAAGAGAAAAGAAGGATAAATCTGTTTGGATTTCTTAACTGCATCAATTCCAAGTTCCCAAAACAGAGCAGAAGAGATTGGACAGTGGATGAAGACAGAATTTCGGAAAATTGGAACAGTTTTATGGCATATTCTAAGTCAGGTTCACATTGTATCCTCATTAATCAGACTGAGATACTGTGAATTCTCTGTCACTAGAAGTAAAAATATGTATTACAAAAATTGAAAGATTTGGGGGCTATGTGGCACGGGGCTGCTCCATGTGAACAAAGTTGAAAGCTCACCGTTTCTTGACGGTACCATCTGTTTACGTGCCCCTCCCTCACTTCACGTCTAAGATGTCCACTGGCTCTATTCTGGGATAACAAGTTTCTACTGTTCTATTATGGTTGAGAGACAAGAATAATATGCCCTTTGCTCTATGCTGTTTCCCCAATAACAGTATATTTTGGTGAGAATAGTGATCGTTTGACCATCTGTTATGGTGGCTTTGCTTAGTCCCCATCTTGACTAGCCACACACACTTATGCAAGGACAGCAGTCACGGGGTAAGGACAAATCAAGTGGTCCACAAGCTCCAAGGCTGTGACCCTGGGCCCGTAAGCAGCACTCTGCCTCCTGAGTGCAAACCGGCCAAGCCTGCATGATTCAGCTCAGGAAGAAGGAACGTGAGTCACGCTTCTTACCCAGGGATACGCCTCTCACTGAATGCAGCTGAACTGCAGCAAGAAGATCCTCAAAACCTCCTTTCAAAACAGATCTAGAATCTGTGTTACCCAGTTTTGTTTAAACTTCAAGCCTCTTTTGAATGACTCAAGAAAATTCTTGCCATGTCATGTGGAAAAGCAATAAAAAGGATTTTAGCATGGTCAGAGAATTCAGGAGTGGCTCAACCAGGTTCTCTGAGATGAGTCACAACCCAAGTGCTGTTAGAGAAGAGAGCGGGTGGAAGAGCAGCCAACATACCAGCATCCAGCAGCAGCTTCACAATCTCGAAGTTGGAGTGGGACACGCTGTAATGCAGGGCTGTGTTGCCGTTGCCGTCTGCCAAGTTGATGACATAGCGGAGGACATCTGGGGAGATGGCCTCAAAAGCAGCGATGTAGTCCCCCACCATGGCTGGAACGGCCGACTTCTGACTGGACACGCGGAACCACTCGTGCTGGAGGGTGTTCAGACAGAACCTCTGCCAAAACACGGAGTGGCCGTTAGTTCTTCTATTTATAGACTTTTTGAGACCTAGTTGAAAGCAAAAGTAACCTGTCCTTTTATAGTCAAAGTATATATGCAGTTAGAATCTGCTCTCAAAAACCAACAGCCCTAAGAGAAGCTTCAAACACCAAACTGGGACATTCCTCCTGATTTTAAACCACACGTAGATTCTAATGTCTACAAAGAAGACCAGACAGCACCGTGCAGAAACAGAGGCTCTGGAGCCAGACCACCGAGTTTCCAATGCAGGCTCTGCTACCTAAAAGCTTTATGACCCTAAGGAAGTTATTCTTCTTCCATTTCCTCATCCGAAAAGTTGGGTAATACCATTCTTTCATAGTTTTTGTGAAGAGAATAAACACTAAGGCTTGGCTCAGTTTATTATGTAATCATACTGGCCTTGCGAACAATTTTCATAGAAATTAGGAAGAAATTAAGCAGCCTACACTGAATTATGCTGCTTCCTTCCTATCCAGACCAAGCTCACCTCCGTCAACTCCTTAGCACAGCACTAGGTTTGGAGACCGTACGTGTGTAGCCAACCCAATTCCCATCCCAATCCCAAATACAACTGTTTAACCATGGAAAGGGAAAATAAAAAGGAAGCCCGTCTGGAACTCATTTCATTTTCTCATCAGCTCCCCTCTGACTTCCTTAGGCTGTGGACACATGAAGAAGGCACTTGCTTTGTGGATGATCAACTCAAACCTGGGTCACATGAAGCTCAGTGGAGACTGAGCATAGTCAGTACTGGTGATGAGGATGACTACACTGTCTTTTCAATGGGCCTTCCTTCCTATGAGTTTAATATTCATTTCTGCAGTGCTTACTCTTTAAAAATATATCAAAGAAAGACAGCCTGTGTCAAAAGCACCAGAACCCACGAAGTCCTCTCCCTGTAGAAAAGGAAGAGTTGGAATTATACAGCTTCCATCTCTTTATCATCCTGCTACTGATTATTTAGTTTTAACCATTTCAATCACGTTTTGGGTCACCTGAAAAGTGTCCTTTTTTTTTTTCTGTATTTTATATATTCAGATTCCTGTTTCTTTGGAGTTGTCACACTGAAAGAAGGGAAATTATGTCTTCTGGTCATCCTAACTCTATTACTGCTAAATAACTGGTGTCCTGACATAATTATCTAGCCCTGGCATTGTGTTCACTCGTCCACTACTTTTCACAACACGATACTTTAAACACTTTCACACCAAACGGAAATTCAATTAAAAAGATGTACCCATCACAGTCTGTGTGGATGACACCATGCTCGGCAATTTGGAGGATGCAGGAAAACAGAATCCTTCCCAAAGGCCACGTAACCTAGTATGTTGAGAACAGTGAAAGAAAAGTATACTATGGCTATAAAATCTGGGGTTGTAAGGCCCCAGTTTTAAGTTTAGGTTAAACCTGATGGGAAATACTGACACTGCAGTGAGATTTTACGGTTTTACTAGTGACCAGGGTATAGCCAGGTATTTTCATGAATACAAATCCAAGAATTTCAATATGTAGTTCTATGTTTCCCCTTGACTGGGAATTTTTTTTTTTTTTTTTTTTTTGAGAGAGGGTGTCACTCTGTCTCCCAGGCTGGAGTGCAGTGGCATGATCACGGATCACTGCAGCCTCAACTTCCTGGGCCTCCAGCTATCTTCTTGCCTCAGCCTCCCAAGTAGCTAGGACCATGGGTACATGCCACCATACCTGGCTAATTTTTGTAGAGACAGGGTTTTGCCACGTTGCCCAGGCTGGTCTCAAACTGAACTCCTGGGCTCAAGTGACCCACTGCCTTGGCCTCCCAAAATGCTGGGATGACAGGTGTGAGTCACTGTGCCTGGCCTTGACCAGGAATTTTATTTAGTACAGCTGATCCTCTGTAGCTACAGGTTCCATTTCCACAGATTCAACCACCAGCAGCGTGAAAATATTTGAAAAATATGTAACACAAAACAATACAGTATAACAACTATTTATATGGCATTTATATTGTGTTAAGTTTTGAGGCCAGGTGCAGTGGGTCACGCCTGTAATCCCAGCACTTTGGGAGGCCCGGTGGCTCACGCCTGTAGTCCCAGAACTTTGGGAGGCCGAGATGGGCAGACCACAAGGTCAGGAGATTGAGACCATCCTGACTAACACGGTGAAACCCAGTCTCTACTAAAAATACAAAAAAATTAGCCGGGTGTTGTGGTGGACACCTGTAGTCCCAGCTACTTGGGAGAGTGAGGCAGGAGAATGGCCTGAACCCGGGAGGCGGAGCTTGCAGTGAGCAGAGATCACGCCACTGCACTCCAGGCCTTTTTTCAAACGGAGTCTCACTCTGTCACCCAGGCTTGAGTGCAGAGGTGCAATCTTGGCTCACTGCAACCACCACCTCCTGGGTGCAAGCAATTCTCCAGCCTCAGACTCCCGAGTAGCTGGGATTACAGGGGTGTACCACCCTGCCTGGCTGATTTTTTGTATTTTTAGTAGAGACAGGGTTTCACCATGTTGGCTAGGCTCGTCTTGAACTCCAGACCTCATGTGATCCGCCCACATCGGCCTCCCAAAGTGTTGGGATTATAGGAGTGAATCACTGCACCTGGTCCTGTATTAGGTATTATGATACAGAAATGATTTAAAATATATGGCAGAATTTAAAGTATATGTATAGTTTATATGCAAATACTACACCATTTTACATAAGGGACTTGAGCATCTGTGCATTTTGGTATCCTTAGGGGATCCTACATTTTCTCAATGCACTAATTAAAAAAAAAAAGACAGCTGTCAACCAGTGGGTTAGTCTGGCCTATGAAAGAATGTGCACATAACTTCAACACATGAGAATATGTCATTCTTGGCCATGGTGTCAGATTAACCATTGCCATAGAAATACTTATGTGTCCTATGTTGTACCATTCATGATCACTAAGGCAACCAAATACTTTGCTGTTTGCTCTGAATCTCTTAGACTGCGAGATGACAAGTGCAGTTATTTTTATGTTTAAAAATAGTGGCCGCCTGCATTGCACATCAGAGCATAACATACAGTTTCATAACTGAAAGGAATGCTGACCTCGGCCCAGATAGGTTTCTTTTAAAAACATATGCTAACTTAAAAAAAAAAAAATTCTTGGATGCTGCTCCCTGGATCTTACTGTTCCATAAATAGAAATGAAATATGCAGAAAGATGACGACTGACTGCAATTAGCCCTCCTTTCTGTCTGCAAGTGTATGCCTCAGATGCCTCCACCCCAACAAAGTCCAGGGTGGGTAAAGGATGTCCGAAGTTGGGCCTCAAGGAGACACTGGCAGTGTGATCCAAGGAGCAAGACCACATGATGTCCACCCAGCCCACTCATGCTGGAAACACTTCAGGAGAAAAGCACGCAAGCAACAACTCAGGCAGCCTCCAGCTGGCCTTGACAAGGAGCCCACTCATGCACTTTGTACACACAGGGGGATGGTGTTTGCAGGTCAGACTCACCATATCTTTGCTGGTCAAAGCTTTGGGGTCATTTATAGTATTTTTCAGTAAGTTGCATGCAGACAACATCTTTTCACTTAATTCATACCTGAAAGGGAAAAAAAGTTATGATTGGTCACAAGAAGAAAATCATTTTTATTTCAACCCACATATGTAATTTTTTTTTTTGAGACATGGTCTTGCTCTGTTGCCCAGGCTAGAGTGCAGTGGCATGATCTTGGCTCACTGCAACCTCCACCTCCTGGATTCAAGCAATCCTCCTGCCTCAGCCTCCCTAGTAGCTGGGACTACAGGTGTGCACCACCAGGCCCGGCTAATTTTTGTATTTTTAGTAGAGACGGGGTTTCACTATGTTGGCCAGGCTGGTTTTGAACTCCTGACCTCAGGTGATCCACCTGCCTCGGCTTCCCAAAGTGCTGGGATTACAGGTGTGGGACACTGTGCCCAGCTTCAACTTTTAAAAATATATTTTTAAAAGGCAAGTGGCCCCAAGCCAGCCTAGGCAGGTCATTATGGCACAAGGTGCTTGGGTGGAGGCAGCACAGGCATTCTTAGGGGTCCAAGGGTTACGTCCACTGTGCAGAGCCAACACCTCCAGCCAGAGATTGAGGCCTTTTTTGGGAGGGTGACATTCGGCTTCACCAATTGGCCTTTATGACATTCTGGAATAACATTTAGCGATTTTTTTTTGCCATTTTTAACTTTTGTTTTTTTTTTCTTTTTGAGACAAGGTCTCACTCTGTTGCCCAGGCTGGAAGTGCAGTGGTGCAATCACGGCTCACTGTAGTTTTGCTGTCCCAGGCTCAAGCAATCTTCCTACCTCAGCCTCCCAAGGAACCAGGATTACACGTGTGTGCCACCACACCCGGCTTTGTATTTGTAGAGACAGGGTTTCACCATGTTGCCCAGGCTGGTCTCGAACTCTTGGGCTCAAGCTATCTGCCTGCCTGCCTCAGCCTCCCAAAGTATTGGGATTATGGGTGTGAGCCACTGTGCCCAACCTGTTCTAAGGTGTTTAAAAATATTTTTAATCTTAAGGGGGTTGAAGGAGACCCAAATTACTTTTTTTCTGAGACAGGGTCTTGATCTGTCACCCGGACTGGAGTGCAGGGGCATGATCATGGCTCACTGCAGCCTCAGCCTCCAGGGTTCAAGTGATCCTCCTACCTTATCCTCTGGAGCAGCCAGCATGTGACACCATGCCCAGGTAACTGATATTTTTGTAGGGATGAGGTCTTAACTATGTTGTCCAGGCTAGTCTCAAACTCCTGTGCTCAAGCGATTCTCTTGCCCTGACTTTACACAAATTACCATATATCCACTGTGCTGACCAGTAAACCACACATCTGAACCCACATTTGGTGACTCAAGTGTTTAACCCAAATGAAACGTAAAAAAATGACATATGGTATATAAATTAAATCTCAAAGCTGTTAAACAGCCATGTGAAACACCTGGAAATATAAACTAAAAACACTTACCTTGTGTTAATGCAGTTAAACTTTCATTTGCCAAATTAAATAGAGGTAAGTTTTCTGAAACGTTCTGTTTATATTTCACATAGTGAAAAACCATACTGAAGTTTCCATCTTTTCTATTCTCTATTTCATGAGCATCAAATCCTTATCTAATGGTCTTGAAAACTTACATTTTGAGGCACACGTTTCAGCCAACCAGAGTGTTTTTCAGCTACTATTTATGATATACCCAACTCCATTCTTGTGGCATTCCTGATCATTCAATGTGTAACAAAATACAAACATGTAAGTGATATGCATCATCTTTACAGTAAATGTGATCTTTGGCTGAGGCCTCATCTACACCATGATCCCGTAATAATGATACTGACACCTGTATCAAGATAAATGGCTAAACATAAAATCTGAAATCTTAAAGTATGCGGGCCACCAAAAAATTAAAATGTCTTTAAATATAAGGTGAGGTGTTCAAACAATAGAAGTTTTAGTGGATTGTGGTTCCATATGTTAAATTATATAGCAGGGTTAAGGTTTCAGAAAACAAGGGTGATTAGGTATCAGGTCATTCTACCATAAGAGATCAAAGAGTTGCGATACTCTGCACTTGTATCTATTAGTATCTGAAGATGTGTATACCTCTGAGGAACAGATAAAAGCAAACATTTAATTACAAAAGCTCTGAACTGGCCAACTCTATTGCCAAAGTACATTAAATGTGGGAGGGACAAGGGAGGGAAGGGGAATGTACCACACCTCTCTCTGATTTCCACCTTCTCAGGTTCACATTCTTGAACCTGCATTTCATCTTCCACCCTGGCAGACTTGAAACCTTCAATATTAACTGCATGGTGCCCTTCTGCCATTCCCCGAGTGTCTTCATCCTCCTCCTCTTCCTCTTCTTCAAGAGGATATTCAATGACATCACACTCGTCATCTGACTCGGAAGAAGAGCTTTCATCTGAGCTGGAATCATCACTTGAAGTTGTTTCATACCTAGGTGGCAATTGGGATTTCAGGAGATGCACGGTGTGCTCACAAAGACCCAGTGATAGAAATTTCTATGAAGGGATTTGCTAATTGACTCCAGAAATTTCACTAGTGGTTTTAGATCCTGCACTTAGAAGTTCAAAGTAAGGTCTATTTAAATGCCTGGTGGTCTTGAATGGATTCTAACTTAAACTGGTAATCGGTATCATATAAGCAACGTATCATGTAACACTTGTTAAAGAAAATAATGGCATCTTCAGCTTAGTACAAATCAAGAGAAAACATACTTTATGGAAAACAGATCCGTAGGTGCTAACTTTTTGTCCCCCCCACCCCATTTCTTCCTATTTCATCCTATTTATTTTCCCAGTATCAAGATGAATAGATTACATAGGCAATCAATAGTTTTTCTGGTGTATGTCCTCCAAAATCTCCTGGCCATTATCACTTAATAAAACTTCTAAGATCTGGAAAACAGGCACCATAAGGTTAAACCCTAATGGTACACTTTGCTATAAACATTATCTTAACTAACTTCGTATTGTTTCTTTCTTGTGGGGGCCATGTACCAATTCACTGATTTGATTCCATTGTAGGACAACAAAGGGGCTTAACTATGTACGTGGGCCAATGGAAAGAGAAGGAACAAACAATAACCATTCTATTTAGGAAGCAAACTGGTGATGTGGTTATCAATTGTGAAAGACCCTACAATGTGGGTCGTAAACATGGAGAGCTAAGCAAAAGGACCCATTCTGAAGGAATAGATGATGATCGCTGGCCCAGAGAGTGATGCTCTCAGTCTTTTTCTGCTCAATTGTGAGTTCTCATATAGGTAAGTACAAGTTCTCCAACACAGTGCAGGAAGCCTGCTGCGTTCGCTGAAGACTATTTCTTTCAGATCAGAGGTGAGGAGATGTAAACTGCTCGGCTTCATCAGGTATCCTTAAGAGTGACAAATCCTTAAAGACAGCACCAGAGGAGGAAAGAAAAGCCCAAATGCACCTTTCTGCCTTTCTGAGGAGGGAATCTTCCATCACTGCGCTGTGGTCGCTTCCCCGACTAGGCACCTTGAAATGTGACTTAGGCAGGAGGCAAAGGAGACTGACAGCATTAGCCTCTAGAACCACCATCTTTCCTTACCCTCCATTAATGCCAACAAACTGAAGATTCTTTTTTGCGCCATTTGAATCTTTGTTACCATCTTTCTTCTTCATGATGGACTTCAGTGTACTTTCATTGTTTGTACATGCTGTGAAAAAGTCAAGGCAATAAAAATGAAAACTCACACTCATACACGTTACATGATCTTTTTTCCTGTACAGTTCTTTTCTCATGCATGTAAATGTAGATCTTGGCACATATATGTGAGAAGTTTCCACAAAATTCAATGGGAAAGTGTGTGCATGCAAAGAAAATAATTCAAAGTTCCATTACTAACATTCTTCACATGGGAAAAAAATCAATTAGTACTTCCAGACATAACAAAGCCGGTGAAAATTGACATTTGTATCCGGCTTTATTGCTTATAAAGTGATGTCGTGTCTCATGAGCCTCAAGGACCATTTATGCACTAAACAGGGATTATTATTTTTCTTCAGCTGAGATAACCTGAAAAAACTTATGCCTGCCAGAACGTGAATAAAATGCTATTTAAAATATTTCATAATTTGTAATACCAGGTAAGCTTTCTTGTACAGCTTTCTTTCTTTGGTAATTTTGAGACAGCGCCTCTTTCTGTCACCCAGGCTGGAGTGCAGTGGCGTGATCTCAGCTCACTGCAACCTCCACCTCCCAGGTTCAAGTGATTCTCCCACCTCAGCCGCCCGAGTAGCTGGGACTACAGGTGTGCACCACCACGCCTGGCTGATTTTTGTATTTTTTAGTAGAGACGGGGTTTCACCATGTTGGCCAGGCTGGTCTCGAACTCCTGGCCTCAAGTGATCTGCCTACCTTGGCCTCCCAAAGTGCTGGGATCACAGGTGTGAGCCACCACGCCCAGCCTCTTTGGTAACCTTATTTAAAGACATTCTGGGCCTACCTTCCAAACAACGATATTAACTTTCTTCCAGGTCAATTTAAAGGTACATTGACATTAAATTGGAATGCTGGCAATGCTGGCCCTAGAATCCTGATGCCAATGACTGTGAGTGAGAAAAGTTACCATAGAGGCCAGCGGCGATCTGGTCGTCTGTCAGGTTCACTGGAGACAGCGTACCTTCCTGAGTGGGGAAGGCGTCCAGGCTGCTGACTGGCTTTCCTTCTGAGGTCCCCACTTCTTGCTCAGGCTGGGATGTCTGGGAGCTTAAGGGACTTCCTGACTGAAGGCCTCCACACTTACAGGTATATCCCAAATAATTGCCTATCAGGAAAAAGAAAGGTACAGAGTGTGTGATGCTAGGACTGAAAAAGCAGGCTTAAAAACAACAACTCTTGCAATTCATAATTTAAAATGGGACTATTATCCCAGCCACCAAAACTCAGAAGCCCCTTTGACTCTTCACCTTTCCTGATTTCATCAGCATAGGCAGACTGCCGGGCCTCGTCATTCTAACTCCATAGCACCTCTTCTTTTCTCTCTGTTTTGGCTGCTACCATCATACCCTCGGTTTCTAGTCATGGAAGTAGTATTCTTACTGCCCCTCTTCCATTACTATTTCCACTCTGGCACAATGCTTCAGAGCATTACTCCCAGCCCGCTCCACTGCCATCGTCATTCTAGCTAAAACAAAATCTGACAACAACGCCTAAAAAGCACCCACTGCTCAGGAAATGTAGTCCACACTGCAGAGCCAGAGATTCTAATCCATAACCTGGTACTGGCTGACCCCCCCAACTTCATTTCCCACTCCTCCTGTCATCCTTACTGGGACAGGGACTGTATCCCATTAAGTGCCAGTACTCGCTGTATAGAGATGCAGGTCTCTTGTTTCCTGGCAGCATGCCTCAGCTTATGCCCTTTTACTACCTGGAATACCTTTCTTCACCCATCTTCACACAGCTGCACCCTCTCATCACTGCCTCTTCAGACCCTTCCCTGATCTCCTTCACTAATAATGTTCTTGCCCTGAACTCTCACAGCCCATCTTTTGTACCTTCTCCTGGGACCTGTGATACAATGTACAAGATGACTTGTATGATGGTTTTAGACTCCCTTGTAGATGGTAAATATTTTGAGGGCATCAAACAGTTCTGATCAACTTTGTTTCTCTTACCAAATCTACTAGAGTGCTTTTGTATATGTTAGCCACTTAAAATCTGTTCACTGACCGAAGCAATTTGGATTAAATAATATTTTGTAATTAATGTATACAGATATGTCAATGAAAAGAGTCAAACTCTGTAAAAAAGAGGTTTACTCTGAGCCAAGTATGAATGACCAAGGCCAAAAGCACAATCTCACAAGGTCCTGAGAACATGTGCCCAAGGTGGCTGGGTTACAGCTTAATTTTATACATTTTAGGGGACTAGAAGTTACAGGCAAACGCAAATCAATACATGTAAGGTGTACAGTAGTTTAGAAAGGTGGAAGAACTGAAACAAGGGTGGGCTTCCAGGTTTTGGGTAGATTCAAAGATACTCTGATTGGCAAATGGTTGAAAAAGTTAACTTACTATCTAAAGGCCTGGAAACAACAGAAAGGAGTGTCGGGGTTAAGATAAGGGGTTGTGAAGACCAAGGTTCTTATTATGTAGATGTAGCCTCCAGGTAGCAGGCTTCATCTACATAGATGGTAAATGTCTCTTTTCAGACCTCTATATAGATGGTAAATGTCTCTTTTCAGACCTAAATAGGTACCAGACTCTTAATCTCTCCTGGATTAGGAAAAGGCCTGGACAGGTAAGGGGATTCTCTACATAACGTAGATATTCCCCACAAGAGACAGCCTTGCAGGGCCATTTCAATATACATCAAAGAGGCTGGGAGCAGTGGCTCATGACTGTAACCCCAGCACTTTGGGAGGCCAGGGCAGGTGGATCACCTGAGGTCAGGAGTTCGAGATCAGCCTGGTCAACACGGTGAAACTCCGTCTCTACTAAAAATACAACAATTAGCCAGGCATGGTGGTAGGTGCCTGCAGTCCCAGCTACTTGGGAGGCTGAGGCAGGAGAATGGCTTGAACCCGGGAGGTGGAGGTTGTAGTGCTGAAATTGTGCCATTGCACTCCAGCCTGGGTGACAGAGTGACAGAGACTCCATCTCAAGAAAACAAAGGAAACAAAACAAAACAAAAAACAAAATACATCAAAGAAATATATTTTAGGGTAAAATACTTCAATTTCTTTTAGGGTCTGCTATCTGTCATGTGATGCTATACTAGAGTCAGGTTGGAATTTGTTATCTTATTGGTATAAAGAGTCTGTTTGTCACTCCTAAGATTTCTGTTTTAATGTTAATGCTGGTCAGTTGTGCCTGAATTCCAAAGGGAGGAGGGTATAATGAGGCATGTTTGACACCTCCTTCCCATCATGGCGTGAACTAGTTTTTCAGGTTTACTACGGAATCCCCTGGCTGACAGGAGGATCTGTTCAGTTGGTTCGGGGGCTTAGAGTTTTATTTTTGGTTTACAGATATATCATAGAATTTTCAATGTGGGTGATGTGGAAAAATGTTTGTAATATATGGTTAATTGAAAAAAGCAGATAATAAAATTCCATGTATTGTGTGATCCTATTAAAATACGTTACCACACACACACACACACACACACACACACACGAAAAGTTATCTGCCTCTGTGCTAAATGAAACAGCTATGGTAGTTTTAATCTTTCCCCGGATTAGGCTGGGCACGGTGGCTCATGCCTGTAATTCCAGCACTTTGGGAGGCTGAGGCAGGTAGATTACTTGAGGTCAGGAGTTTGAGACCAGCCTGGCCAACATGGTGAAACTCCATCTCTAAAAAAATACAAAAATTAGCTGGGCATGGTGGTGAGTGCCTATAATTCCAGCTGCTCGGGAGGCTGAGGTAGGAGAATCACCTGAACCCAGGAGGCAGGGGTTGCTGTGAGCCAAGATCATGCCACTGCACTCCAGCCTGGGCGGCAGAGCCAGACTCTGTCTAAAAAATAATAATAATGATAATAATAATAATAATAATAATAATAATTTCCTTGGATTTGCCATTTTTTCTATAGTGAATATGGGTTAACTGTGTTCAAAATCACTTTTAAAAATGAAAAATTATTTCACTTAATTGTCTAAAAGTTTTATCCTAAGGATGTACAAAAAGATACAGAAGGCTATTGTTTCCATGTTTAAAACAGTAAAAAGAGGCAGACGATCTGCTTATAAGAAACAACCATACAAGCACTGGTATATTTATACAAAGGAATTCTATATGGCCATTACAAATCTTGATATAGGAGAATATTAACATAGAAAGCTGAACATGATGTGTATTACAAATAGGTCATACAATAATACGGAGAAAATAAACCTACTTTGGTAAATAATTTTTTATTTTAATTGAGAGACAGTCTCGTGCTGTTGCCCAGGCTGGAGTGCAGTGGCGCGATCTTGGCTCACTGCAACCTCTGCCTTCTTGGTTCAAGAGATTCTTGTGCCTCGGCCTCCCGAGTAGCTGGGATTACAGGCACCTGCCACCATGCCTGGCTAATTTTTGTATTGTTAGTAGAGACGGGGTTTTACCATGTTGGCCAGGCTGGTCTTGAACTTGTGACCTCAGGAAATCTGCCCCCCTTGACCTCCCAAAGTGTTGGGATTATCGGCATGAGCCACCGCGCCTGGCCTTATTTTTAATTTTTGTCTCAGTTCAAGTTTTTTTCTTTCGAGACGGAGTCTTACTCTGTTGCTAGGCTATAGTGCAGTGGTGCGATCTTGGCTCACTGCAACCTGGGCCTTCCTGGTTTAAGCAATTCTCCTGCCTCAGCCTCCCGAGTAGCTAGGGCTACAGACACATGCCACCATGCCCAGCTAATTTTTGTAGTTTTAGTAGAGACTCAGTTTCACCATGTTGGCCAGGTTGGACTCGAACTCCTGACCTCAGGTGATCCACCCGCCTCAGCCTCCCAAAGTGCTGGGGTTACAGGCGTGAGCCACTGCGCCTGGCCTCTCAGTTCAAGTTTAATGGAAACTAGAAAAGATCAATGGGCTGATTCCCTCTAATGATACATCACACAAATCAGCGGCCTGCCCCACAACACAGCTCAGACCATTCCCACCAAGAGAATAAAGGATGGCCTCTCCACCCCTTGTAGGAAAGGCCTGCCTTATAACACACCAGAATTTATCTGAATCTGAAGTCTTATGCTTTACTCATGGGAAAAAAAAATACAAAAGAGGTTTTGTTCTCATTGCTGCCTACTGGCATTAGTAAATAATTATATTTACATATATACGTATTAGAAAAATCATGGAAGGATATGCAGGAAACCCGTTTAACACTGCTTTGCTAAGGCTAAAGAGTCACAGGCTACTATAACTTTTTTCTTTTTGTCTCTAGTATTTCCTAAATTATACTTTATAAACATAAATTACTAACAAAAATTAAACATTTAAATCTACTCACAATGTCAGGTGATTACAACTTTATCCCTTTCAAAGTAAAGCTCTGAAATCTCTTAGATTCTTAGAAGAAAAGCAGCTTAAGTGTTGATTGTATTTTGAGGCAATTTGAAGAAAAAGAACTAATAACGAGCCCTAAAACTGCTCTGAGTTCTATTCTTTGTAAGAATCACCTGTGACATTGGCTAAAACGCAGATTCCCAGGCACATGCTGCCAAAAGATCATTCCGTAGTTCTGGGATGGGGGCCAAGTGATAGCATTTCTGACATTCCCCACCACCTACAAGAATCACTGATGCAGGTGGCCCACTCTGAAAACTGGTTTAGAACAATGACGCTATAATAAAAGAGTGAGAGGTGGCAAAAAATTCAACGTAAGGCATTAGAGATCATCTAAAATTTTTTTTTTTTTTTTTTTTTTTTTTTTGAGACAGAGTCTTGCTCTGTCACCCAGGCTGGAGTGAGAGCTGTGGTGCCATCTCAGCTCACTGCAACATCTGCCTCCCGCGTTCAAACGATTCTCCTGCCTCAGCCTCCCAAGTAGCTGGGGCTACAGGTGTGCACAACCATGCCTGGCTAATTTTTGTATTTTTAGTAGAGACCGAGTTTTACCATGTTGGTTAGCCTGGCCTCAAACTCCTGACCTCAAGGGATATCATCTAAATTTTAATTCTCATACTGCCAGCTAAGGATTCTGAAGGCCAGCTAGGTTCAGTGACTTGCCCCAGGCCACAGAGCTGAACTAGAACTTACATTTCCTAATTCTGTGAACAGTCCCTTGTCCACAAATCAACAGCACAATGCTTTCTCCTTTAGCTGTGGGACACGGGGGCTACCTGGACGATTCCTTTACAACTCCAACTTCCTCCTCAACACACATACACACAATACTGAACTCAGCGGTCCAAACAATGTTTAACACTATGTGACCTGATGTGGCCTATGTGTCCCCTAACTGCAAATATGAAATGCCTAATGTACCTTTGACTTATTTTAAGCAAAGTAAATAAAGCAGGGCATTTATCTTCATTTTTCCTTCTCCAAGTCCGTTCATCATTACTTAGAAAATATTGCAGCGGCCTCCAAAAAGTCTCACTAGTTAATCACTGAGTGCCAGGACACTCTTTTTTTTTTTTTTTTGAGATTGAGTCTCGCTCTGTCGCCCAGCCTGGAATGCAGTGGCGCAATCTCCGCTCACTGCAACCTCCACCTCCCGGTTCAAGCGATTATCCTGCTTCAGCCTCCTGAGTAGCTAGGATTACAAGCGCCCACTACCACACCCAGCTATTTTTTGTATTTTTAGTAGAAACGGGATTTTACCATGTTGGCTAGGCTGGTCACGAACTCCTGACCTCAAGTGATCCGCCTATCTCGGCCTCCCAAAGTTCTGAGATTACAAGTGTGAGCCACTGCGCCTGGCCACCAGAACACTCTTTTTAGAGAAATGCTTGTACGAAGCATTTTCCTCTTCAATAACCAACAATGACTTTTAAAATGCAAATATATGATAGTTTTGACTATTATTGAAACCATAAACATATACAAAAGTAGACAATAGTTTAATAAACTCCTGTCTTCCCATTACTAGCTTCAACAATGATTAGAAAATATCTGGTTTCCCTGATAACTCCCTCTGCCCACTCACACTGGATTATTTTGAAGCAACAGCTAGAGATTCTATCATTTTCATCCATAAATATTTCAGTATAAGTCCATAAAAGAACTCTAAAAAATGCAAACCATTGAGGTTAAAACTATCAAATCTTAAAAAAAGATAATTATGATTATCACATAATCCAGTCAGTATTCAAATTTCTCCAATAGTCTTTTTTTTTTGATATGCCATCTCACTCTGTCACCCAGGCTGGAGTGCAGCGGCATGATCTCAGCTCACCGCAACCTGTCTCCCAGGCTCAGTCAATCCTCCCACCTCAGCCCCCCAAGTAGCTGGGACCACAGACGTACACCACCACGCCTGGTTTTTTTTTTTTTTTTTGTATTTTTAATAGAGATGGGTTTCACTATGTTGCCCAGGCTGGTCTTGAACTGCTGGGCTCAAGCTATCCACCCACCTTGGCCTCTGAAAGTACTGGAATTATAGGCATGAGCTACTGTGCCCAATCTCCAATAGTCTCTAAAAAATTTCTTTAATAGGGTGTTTGCATCAGAATCCCAGTCATGTATTTCCATTGGTTGCTATTAAAGTCTTTTAATCCATAGGTTCTCTTTGTTTAAATACAGCTTAAAATTTTTAAAAAATTCAAACACAATTTATAGACAATCAAATGCACAGAATGCATTAATTACAGACAGGGTCTCACACTGTCACCCAGGCTAGAGTGCAATGGAATGTGATCATAGCTAACTGCAGCCTTGAACCCTTGGGCTCAAGCAATCCTCCCACCTTGGCCTTTGGAGTAGCTAGGACCACAGCACCCAGGTGCATGTGACCATGCCCCACGAAAATGCACTGATTTTAAGTGTAAGTCGGATGGAATTTGGTAAATGTATACGCCTGTGTAACCACCTCTGTAACAGAGATACAGAACATTTCTAACATTTCTAAAGGGGTGGTAAGCCTTTCCTCCCACCCCTTCCAGATAGTGTCACCCAGGGATATCCGGTGCTGTAATTTTTCTCATCACAGCTTACTTTTGTAAACGAGGGCTTTTTAAAACTTCTCCATTCAAGGTCCACCTCCTCCTGCAGGCATCCAAGGGTCAAGGTGGAAGGTTTCATCTTGCTTGCGGGAATTTTACCTCTCAACTACTCCTCCACTCTGTCCATTCTGTTCAGAGTGGTCATGTGACTTAATTACTCCAACTCTGTGAGTAGGGAGTAATTAGATCATCCTACAGGTCTGGAAATTCACCATCCTTCAGCTGAATTCGACCCATACTCTTTTCAAGGCTTGGCCCAAATTCTATCTTCTCTAGTCTTTTTTCTATGATACCATTCCAACCATTCCACAGAGATCTCTTTTTTCCCCATCATTGTCCTGTGGCACTTACTGTCCAGATTAAAATATGCCCTGTCTCCTCAATGAGATGGTCAGCATCTTGAGTTCCTCCATGCTACACTCTTACTTGGTGTCCTGTCCAGTACTTAGAACAGTGCTGGACCACTGACAGCCTTTAATAAATGTCCATGTGATTCAACTGAAGGTCATGAGGATTCTACTGAGGCTTAACTGGTAAGGAAAAGAACCTCATTAAATTCCAAATTGGCTCTCATTTGTCAAGTCAGAGGGAAATGGTCACCTACATTCCCAGAAAATGTTCTTTGGATGGTGTTGAAACTCTGGCTGGTCTTCAGTGGCCTATAAACAATTCTCTGAACTTCATAAGGAGCCGTTTGTAGTTGTAGGCACCACATGCACCAACGTAAGACTGACAAATGACTGCTGTGTTTGAGCAAAACGAAGAAAATGTGCAGCCAGGAAAGCCAAAGAATAAAGAGGCCAACAAACAAAATTCAATCGTTTCAACCCTGGCTACCCTTTAGAATCACCTGAATTGAGGGTGAGACTTTAAAAAATGTAGATACAATGAACTATCTGGGTGGGTCCAGATATGAGAGAGAGAGAGAGAGAGAGAGAACAAACATATTTGCAGTTGAAGTGAAACTCCATCTCAAAAAAATAAAATAAATAAATAAAATAGAATTCAGGGCCCTTCCATAATTCTAACCTTGTGGGCTTTCATTAGTTTTACAAGGGCGGTTTAGTCTTGCAAAGGGCTATTATCATCCTTGCTTTAAGGTTAAATTACAAACCAAATTCTACCCACAGTTAGCTTGGCCGGTGCCTAGGAATGAACAAGGACAGCTTGGAGTTAAGAAGTAAGATGGAGTCAGCTATGTCAGGTTTCTTTTACTGTCATGATTTTGGAAAGGCAGTTTCAATGTCCCCACCCCCTTGGGTTTCAGTATACCTCAATCGTGAGGTGTGAGCTATGGAGATGGGAAAGGCTGATGACAGCTCTAATTTCTTCTCGCTTATGAAACATTGTTGGGGAAGGGGTTGCCCCCAAGGTAAGAGGAGTGAAACCGTCTTGAAGTTGACTGTATGCCTTCACTGGTGTCCGGTTGGGGTCATTCTTATCCACAGTTTTAGTACAGCACATAAGTGAACAGCAGACTGTAAGATTAATAGTAAGCCCTACCATAAGGAGTGAAAGTCATAGCTTCAGGAGTCCCTGTAGAACCAACCTGAAGCCTTGAGGAACCCAGGTAAATGATACTGAGAACCAATCAATTATTGGGTTATCAGTAGATAACCGTATCCAAAAAAATGGACAAGGCTGGAGTCAATAAAAGGGGTACTATAGTTTTTCTGAAACGTGATTTTTCTCTCTCTGGTTTTCTATTTCTATCAAAAGACCAATCATAGCAGGACCAATTTATTTCCAAAATAAGTTTTAGTCTTATTATGCTTGGGCTAATTATTTGCATAAAGTGCCGCAAGAGTAAGTATTTGCCATATAGCACCCCCCCTTTTTCTTTTACATTGACTTTGCTGAAATTTTTCATAAGGAATCTCACATGAGACCTTTTAGAAACCTCTTGAGCCCAGCCAAGAATTTATTTGTGCCTGCAGATACCTATATAAATTAGGTGACTTCCTCTTTTCCCGAGGTCCCAAAATAACTTGGGGCTCCTGAGCTTGTCAGAAAGTGACATTCTTTACTTACCACAGGTTAGGAACCCTGTAAAGGACAAGGTATGAGGTCAGTTTTTCCAAGGGGCTTTCATAGGCTCTAAAGGTCAACTTCAGTTTCCCAAAGCAGTCTGTAAACATGCCATTCCAGTCAAAGCCTTGGTAATATAACTAGTACCTCCAATTGCAGGCATCAATATTTTCAAACTTCTCCCCAGGTGATTCTATTGTGCAGCCAGGATTGAGATCCACTGAATTAAATTAACCAATATAAAAGCTGACTACTGAAATTAAGAGTTTAGACTCCCCTCTAGTTTCAACCCATCAACTTGGATCCATGTGAATTCTTAGGAACCGCTGGTGGTTTAATTAACAGCCCTGGGCCACTAATGGTAGATGTTCATGCTAAACAGAAAGTAAATGCTACCTGAACAATAGGGATAAAAACAGGAGTGATTACAGGCTGGGAGTGGTTCACACCTGTAATCCCAGTACTTTGAGGGGCTGAGGCTGGAGGATGGTTTGAGGCGGGGAGATTGAGACTGCACTCCAACCTGGGAGACAGAATGAAACCCCGTCTCTACAGAAAAACAAAAAACAGGCTGGGTGCAATGGCTCACGCCTGTAATCCCAGCACTTAGTGAGGCTGGGGTAGGTTAACTGCTTGAGCCTAGCAGCTGCAGACCAGCCTGAGCAACATAGTGACACCTCCTCTCTAACAAAAAAACAAAACAAAACAAAACAAAACAAAAAACAGCTGGGCATGGTGGTAAGTGCCTGTAGTCCCAGCTATTGGGAGGTTCCTGTGTGAGGATAACTTGAGCTTGGCAGTTAGGGGCTATGGCGAGCTATGATTGCACCACTGCACTCCAGCCTGGAAGACAGAGTGGGACCTGGTCTCAACAAAATAAAACGACAGCAACACGTGGAGTAATTACAAAACACGTTCAGAATTCTGGCACTCTGGTCTAGATGCTCAAAATTGTCACCAGGTGGCAACGGTTTTCACAGGCACAAATGGGAAGTTAATGGACAGCAGAGTGGGCAACTGTGAAGTCTTCTGTCATTAACTCACTTATAACGGCCATAAACACCAATAAAGCATAAGCTTCATTTTACAACTTGGTCAGATTAGTAATCACTAAAGGACAAGTGACAGAAATCTCAGTGTTCTGGAAAAGAAGAGGAACACCTTTGATGCATTATCATTCCCAAGTGCACTTAGCTTTTATAATTGTCCATGTATTAAATTCTAAGGCAAATGAGATGACTATAATGAAATACAAGCCACTTAAAATGAAAACTTTGCCCTCCCCGCCCCGCCTCCCGGCGCGGGTGGCCGAGGCCTAGCGCTGCGACCCCCGCACCCCTGCGAACATAGTGACGCCGAGCGTGCGCTCCCTGCTCTGCACCCTGCGCGCGGTCCCTGCCGCGCCCTGCCTGCTGAGGCCCTGGCAGCTGGGGGTGGGCGCCGTCCGTACGCTGCGCACTGGACCCGCTCTGCTCTCGGTGCGTAAATTCACAGAGAAACATGAATGGGTAACAACAGAAAACGGCACTGGAACAGTGGGAATCAACAATTTTGCACAGGAAGCGTTGGGAGATGTTGTTTACTGTAGTCTGCCTGAAGTTGGGACAAAATTGAGCAACCAAGATGAGTCTGGTGCTTTGGAAAGTGTGAAAGCTGCTAGTGAACTCTATTCTCCTTTATCAGGAGAAGTAACTGAAATGAATGAAGCTCTTGCAGAAAATCCAGGACTTGTAAACAAATCTTGTTATGAAGATGGTTGGCTGATCAAGATGACACTGAGTAACCCTTCAGAACTAGATGAACTTATGAGTGAAGAAGCATATGAGAAATACATAAAATCTATTGAGGAGTGAAAATGAAACTCCTAAATAAACTAGTATGAAATTAAAAAAAAAATGAAAACTTTATGTCCTTGACATAAAGGAATGTTAAAAGCAAACTGTTTTACAAGAAAAATAATTCAGTGAAACTAGAGCTGGGAGGTGGGAGGATTGCTTGAGCCCTGAGCCCAGAAGTTGGGGGCTGCAGAGGCAGGAGCCCTGATCATGCCACTGCACTCCAGTCTGGGTGACAAAGCAAGACCCCATCTCTTAAAAAAAGAAAAAAAAACCAAACACCCAAAACTAGAGCTGAACAAGTTTTAAAGAGATCAATTCTCCAGTCTTCTGTGTAACATTTATCCGTCCAGAATGGGTATTAGTTACCGGTACATAGCAATGGGTTTCCAAATTTGTTAGAAAATCAATTTAAAAAATATATTAAAACGGATTTTAAAAGTTGCTCTGTTCTGGTATGCTGATCTATATTTGTATTGATGGTGCCAAGTACTTTCTGAAAACACAAAAGAGTGTGGCCAGCTAATTAACCCTGTTGCTGTGCCAAGTTTTCAGCTTGACATTCTGATTTAATTTTTAAAGAACATCTAAACTTACTTGTTGAGAACAGGTAGGACTGAAATTTCCAATTCATTATGGAGTCCTTTCAAATATTTAGGTTAATTTCCCAAAGTATGACTAAAATTCAAAGGGATCTGAAATAATGTTTGTTTTTCTTTAAGAAAAAGGGCTTGAGGCCAGGCGCGCTGGCTCATGCCTGTAATCTCAGCACTTTGGGAGGCCAAGGCGGGCGGATCATGAGGTCAGAAGATCGAGACCAGCCTGGCCAACAAGGTGAAACCCCGTTTCTACTAAAAATAATAATAAAAAAAAATTTAGCCAGGCGTGGTGGCGTGTGCCTGTAGTCCCAGCTATTCAGGAGGCTGAGGCAGGACAATCACTTGAACCCAGGAGGTGGAGGTTGCAGTGAGCCGAGATTGTGCCGCTGCACTCCAGCCTGGGTGACAGAGCGTGACTCTGCCTCAAAAAAAAAAAAAAAAAAAAGGGTGGGGGGGGGCTCGAGCATGAATTCACTCTTTCAGCCCAAATGATGGTTTGGGGAACAGGCAGCAGAGATTATTCATGAAGGACCATCTTCTTTATTGGTACATACTACTTTGTGAGGAAAAGCATGCAGCTTTGATAGAGGAGAAAGGACAAATATGTTGTTACTACGCTCTCCTCTCAGAACTCAGCCTGAATGCTAATACATGTGTGGTCACCAACACAAACAGTTAACTCACACTTACATACATTAATCCTGCTGAAGGGACCGTAGAAGAAAAACGAATCTCACCCTATTTATTTGACACGGGAGGCCATGGAAGTCCAAAATCTCCCTTTCTAAGATGATACAGTGGCCTGGTGGGGTGGCTCACACCTGTAATCCCAATAATTTGGGAGGCTGAGGCAGGCGAATTGCTTGAGCCCAAAAGTTCAAGACCAGCCTAGGCAACATGGGGAGACCCTGTCTCTAAAAATAATACAAAAATTAGCCAGGCATGGTGGCGTACACCTGTAGTCCCAGCTACTAAGGAAGCTGAAGGAGGAGGATGGTTACAACTCGGGAAGTTCAGGCTACAGCAAGCTGTGATCAAGCCACTGCACTCTAGCCTGGGTGACAGAGCGAGACCCTGTCTTAAAAGTTAAAAAAAAAAAAAAAGATACAGCAAGTTACCTACACAGCCAGTATGAGGTCAGCTCTTCTGACTTCTAGGCCTTCCACTACCTACATCAGGCTTTTATATCTGCAGGGTCCCAGAAACACTTGCATTGCATTGTTTTGGTGCTTTTGAGCATTAAAAGAAAGTGATTAAGAAGCCAAGTGCTAAGACAGGCAAATGATACATTATTTGAACGAGGACAAAACTACCTAGAAACGTGTTTTGTAATGACTACTTGTGCTTTGGCTCAGATCTCTTGCCTACAACTTACTTTCATAGTTACAGGAATGACTTCGAGTTCATTAACTTTTGAGGAACTAAGATAACTAATAAGAGTATAAATATGGAAGCTGATTTTAAAAAGCAGTTCCTTTTAGTATGAGAGATGAATGTTCTATAAATCATGGGGCAGGCAGTTAAATTCCACTGTTACAGTTTAGTTTGTATTTGCTCAGAGACACTTATTTTTAGAGTATTTGTAACTGTAAGTCATTTGTCTGGAATTTTCTCTCTCCTCTTCCCTTTCTGGAAGAAAATAGTAATTAAAAAAAGAAAACACTAATCTATGCCTCAAACGAAAACAATCCAACTGATTTACAGGAAGAATAAACTTTTTTCACCAACGTTTTTGTTATAACAGAAACTCATTTCCTCTTAACTTTTTTATTTTATAAAAGAAAATATTAAATGTGTTAAACTCACACTATCAGGAATTAAAAAATACAAAACACCTCTGGTCACCATCAGGTTCCAATTCCCTCAAAACCAACACATTGTCTCTCAAATCCTAGAAAAATGTTCGTGACCTTTGAGGTGAAAAAACAAAGAGGCAGACTATGTATGATTCAAATTTTATTACAAAAACATATGTTTCTAAAATACAGACCTGCAAGCATGCACATCTGTAAATACCAAACACACGTGGGCTACCACAGGCGTGCGCCAGGGAGGCTTTAGCTCTTTTATTATATGCTCTTCTGAACTTTTAATTTCTTTTTCCTTTTTCTTTTCTTTTTTTGAGACAGGGTCTCACTCTGTCACCCAGGCTACGGTGGGTGACAATCATGGCTCACTGCAGCCTCCACCTCTCGGGCTCTGGTGATCTTCCCACCTCAGCCTCCTGAGTAGCTGGGACTACAGGCGTCTGCCATCACGCCTGGCAAATTTTTGTATTTTTAGTAAAGATGGGGTTTTGCCATATTGCCCAGGCGGTCTCGAACTCCTGGGCTCAAGCACTCTGCCAGCCTCAGCTCCCACAGTGCTAGGATTACAGGTGTGAGCCACCGTGCACAATCTCCCCCCCGCCTCCCCACCCCCAGACAAGGTCTCATTCTGTCACCCAGGCTGGAGTGTAGTGGTGTGATCACGGCTCACTGCAGCCTCAACCTCCTGGGCTCAAGAGATCATCCTACCTCAGTTTCCTGAGTAGCTGAGGCTACAGGCACAGGACAACATGACCAGATAATTTAAAAAAATTTTTTTGTAGAGACAAGGTCTCACTATGTTGCCTAGGCTTGAACTATTAATTTCTTATGACGCATGCTCCAGTTGAATTTTAAGAAATTAAACATAGTGTTAAGCATTATGATGCTGCTAAAAATAGCACTTTTTTGCATACTGAAAAGTCACACCATCATCAAATCTTCAACTCTAGGAAAAATGAACAGAATTCTATGGATTGGCCTCTAATATACTTCGTTTTGAGCTTTGACAAGGATTCTGAATGACTCTGGACTGAAAATTTATCAATTTTGTGTTTCCCATTGTTATCTATTTACTTCTTTATATTGATACAATTGTTAGTTGCAGAGCTATAATAATTGGGTAGAGGCATCACCTAGAATAATGAAGATAAAAATTTAGGTTGAAAACAAAAGACCACTTGTACAATTTCTGTGTGGCATCATTTGTTCTAGATCTACATTTCTATTTCTGGAAATACTCTAACCATAACAACAACGTCAGCCAGCTTTCATTGAGCATTTATACTCTGTGCTTTACGCCTATTGACTCACTGAATCTTCATTACAACCCTGTGAAGGAACAAAGACAATCTGTTCTAGTGACAGAGAAGGAATGTGAACCCACACTGTCTAGCTTCAGAGCCCAAACTCAACAACTTCCTTAAATTAGAATACTGGGTTAGGTTCACATAAGTGATCATTTATACGCTCTTTTTGGTAGGCGTCAGACCCAAATTCCCTACTGTTTTATTTGGGGAAAAAAACATTGAGATGAATACCCTTCTATAGTACATATTTTGGTTCAGAAATGCATTCTAGACTGTGGTGAGTGCTATTCTCTGCCGTATGGTGTCCACAGGAACGCACAGTGTACCCTGAGCCACCTGGATTCTCAAAGCTTCTAAGTGTTGAGCATCTCCACTTTACTATGCCAAGTTGCTTTAATTTTCAGTCCACATGACAAATGCCAGATAACAAAAATGAATACTCTGCGTTCATTTCCTAACCTAATTAATTCCTCATTAGAACGTTAAGCAAAATGGTGAAAACACAAATATGATGTGCATTACAGAAATACTTTAAAGTTGTTCTTGTGTGCTCTGAGAGGGGCTGCCATTGTGACTAATAAGTGCTGTTAAAAATATTTATTGTTTTGTTCACAAGTGCCGTAGGTCTTCTGTATTTTAGCTGATTAATTAGGTGTGTGTTAGCAGGGTTGGATCTAACCAGTGATGTGTGGCATGTCAGTGTGACTGGAAATAGACCAAAAAACACTGTCACAGAGCCAGACCAAACTTGCTCCCTGGTCTCCGTGCTCAGGGGGGTCAGCAAATTACTTCAGTGTTAAGCTGAATATTTTTGGCAAGAATGTGAAATAGAAACCCCAGTGTGGGGAGGAGGGAGGAAGGCTGGGAACAAAATGCTTTTATAATGGATGATCCACTGTGCCATCTGTGTCTGGAGGTATTTAAGAATTTTATTTTGACTTCATCTGACATCATGATTTTTAAAAGGATGTCAAAGCAGACATGGCATGAGTTCTTGCAGACCCTCTTTCAGTCCACAGATCATTTTAATCCTGTTTATTCTAAAATGACTTCCCTGTATGTTTACGAGACTCTTTGGATTCTAAAAGGCAAAACCCCACACATGAGCTGTCATATTCATTTTTTTCTTCCACAACAAACTGTCCTATAGCACAGATACTGAAAACTAACAATAATTCAGGTTTGAAACTGGAAACCTAGGAAGATATAAAAATAACATATTTCAGTCTATTTTAATCGTTGCCCTGTCAGACGCTAACAGAAAGACTGGAATTTCTGTGGATGGCTTACTTAAGTCTGTATTACACATTTTCATGTAAAATTAATCTAATGCACACTCTTTCCCAGCTCACACTGATTCATGAGAATTGGAGAGCCAGAAACGCAAGCCAGGCACTGTGGTCCTAAGCTGAGGATGATGTTATACACTGTGAGAGCCAGTGCACATGGTCACAAGCAAAATCAGGTTGGTAAGGCTCACAGGGAATTACTGTAAGCCATAAAATCATCCAGGGTGGCTTTCTGATTATTACCTTCAATTTCAAGAAGGAAGAGTGAGCAGGAATCCCAATGAATACGAGAAAGAATAAGACAGACAAAAATGTGAGCGCCTATTGGGCCAGGTGCGGTGGCTCATGTCTGTAATCCCAGGACTTTGGGAGGCCGAGGCGAGTGGATCACCTGAGATCAGGAGTTCGAGATCAGCCTGACCAACATGGTGAAACCCCATCTCTACTAAAATACAAAAAAGTGGCTGGGCACAGTGGTGGGCATCTGTAGTCCCAGCTACTCAGGAGGTTGAGACACGAGAATCGCTTGTACCCGAGAGGCAGAGGTTGCAGTGAGCCGAGATGGCACCACTACCCTCCAGCCTGGGTGACAGAGCGACTCTGTCTCAAAAACACAAACAAACAAACAAAACAAAAAAGAAGAGTGGGAAAAAGACTCCCTTCTCTCCAAGTTCTTGATCAAGGGTCCCTTCTTTGACCACCTCATCTCAAACAGCCCTCACCCTGACCACTACCACTCGCTGTTCCCATAACCGGAGTTAATTTCTTCACAGTATTTATCACCTCCTATTATAGGTCTATTGTCTACATCCTGCACCCCATCTAGAATGTAAGCACCGCAGGGACAGGCGCTCTGTTCTGTTTTGTTCACACCATCTTCACAGCCTATACCTACGCTTGAGACAGAGTAGGAATCTAAGTAATAATAATTTTTACTTCATATTTTTTTTAGAGATGGAGGTCTTACTATGTTGCCCAGGCTGGCCTCAAATTCCTTGGCTGTAGCAATCCTCCCGCCTCAGCCTCCAGAGTAGCTGGGACTACAGATGTGTACCATTGCACCTGACTCAAATTCAATAATTATATGCAGAATTAAAGAACAAATTAACGGAATCTCTCCTCTCATAAACGTTTTAACTGAAAACATTTTATGCCAGTATTTCTAATTGACAATACACTTTTAATAGTGGGTACAAACAGGGTAGGATTTTTTAAAGGCATTTTTATAAATAATGAGCAAGTAAATAACTGAAAGACAAAGAATAAAGCATCTTACCAAACTAGCAGCCCCAGAAGGCAACCTCTAGGCCAGCCAACACCAGTTTACTTTTCTTCCAGCGTTAGTCCTCAGCCAGAGGCCAGTGAGGCTACCAGATAATAAGAATCAGCAGAGGTGCTTATAGATTTTGATTCTTAGTTTTCATTCTACAGATTACCACTCTAAAGCTTTCTCCATTTCTCCTCCAAAAACGGTTCCGGCAGTTAAAAAATAATCCTTAGCTTCTGGAAAGACATTTTCCCCCATCCTTCCTCATTCCCACGTCCTCAGGGTACCACCTACCTGTGATTTTACCCAGATTGGTTTTCTGGAAGTCAGGGTTCCTCAGCTCTTCAGTGCTTGCAGATTTCATGACAGAGTTGATAGATGACAGGGTGCTCATGAGCTGAGAGTTGAGGGAGCCAATCTGTGAGTGAGGCTCCCCGAAAGCTTCTGCCAGTTCACTATAGTTCTCAGCCAGCAGTGTCTGCTGTTCTGCCAGCAGCTTCTGGATGCGCTCAATGTAGTGATCCAGGCCAGTCATCACTCCAGGTGGAGCCTGGGGCTGGGGGTTCTCCAGAGACTCCCCTACAGGGTCATCCCCAACTCCCACGCTCCTTCTGCTGGCTGTCAGCCCCACAGTCAACTGTGGTGGCCCACAAGCTATGGTCCTCATTTTGACACCAACCAGATAGTTGTCATTAATATTTATCTGCCCCACGCCTGACTCTTTGGTCTTCACAGCTGATGGCCTGTCAAACCCAGAATGGCCAGAAAGCAACGTTCCAACACCAATGGACCGCGTCTTGGTGGAGGAGTTGATGTCCTTGACACGGCCTTCTCCTACAGCTACTGTCCGTGTCTCCACAGTCTGAGTGCTGGTCTGCTTGTCCAAAGTGCTTAGGCAAGTGTTAGTGCAGGACTCTATGAGGGCGGCCGTCTCGGTGTTGGTGAACCGGTGCACCTGTTCCAAATCCGTGCTAGTGTCCTGGTCTGCAGTACGAGGCACTGCCATGATGGCAACTTCCACCTGGCCAACAGCCTCAGTGTTCACGCCCCGGGAGGCGCACTCCTTTGGAGAGCAGACAGTCACATCAACAGAACAATCTCCACAACCGATAGACCGCACTTCTTTGAGATTCAAGTTTGTCTTGAGGAGTGTGAGGTCGTTCACAGACTCCTCTGTGTTGCTGCCTGTTTCGCAGACGCTGACTTCCACACTCACACTCCTGTCACACATTTCCACAGACCTCCCAGCGCATCGGTCGTGCGTTTCCACCCTCTCCTTAACAATCCACCAATTCATAGGCAGCTCAGGCCCTACAACTTTATTCTTACATTCGGGCTGGCAGGAGATGCCTACACTGTTTGTTTCCACGGAGGTCCCAACACACGTGTCCACTAGGTCCGTGTGACTGCCGACCATTTGGTCTCTGGTCTGCACCACTGCCTCCACCACCTTACTGAAAACAAGTGGCTGGGCCATCGTGGCTTTGTCAACCTTTTTCCTCGATCCAGCAGCCTGCAGCTCTTGTTTTAGTTTAGTCATCTCCCGGTCATGGGTGGTTTCTCTAAGCTGTACTTCTAGGCGATAGATCTTTTCCTTCAAGGCTTCTATGGTCTGCTGTTGCAGCTCAATTTCTTTGTCAGCTTCAGTCATCACTCCAAGCATGGCCTCTGTCACGCTGACCCCACAATTTCTCATCTCAATAAGTGTCCCTACAGCTGCATCCTTACAGGACCTGGAGCCTCTGTGGTACACGACGATGTCGTTCATGTTCTCCTCAGCACCCACAGCCACAGACCGGCACTCGCCGTTCTCCCTGAGCTCTGAGGAGGCCTCACAGCTGCTGTCCTGGATCTTCTGCTCCAGGGCTTGCATGTCTGCTGTAAGCTGCCGGAATTCCTTTATCCTCTGTGTGCTCTGTTCTGCGGTCTCCATTTCTTCCTCCTCATAGTCAATGTATAATTCCCCACCATTTCTTCGGGCCCGGGAGAGCTGTTCCAGCTGGGAGGCGTTCCCCGCACTGTAGGACCGCTTCCTCACACCACAGACATTGTGCTGGGATGCAGCCCTTTGGTTTTTCAGCTGTGAGGCCAACTGCCTTTTCTCTTCTTGCAAGACAGAGATCTTTACCTGGAGCACAGGGATGGTTCGCACCTGCTCCTCCAGCTCCTTCAGGCGTTTCAGAGCAATGGCCATCTGCTCGCGGATGTGCTGCAGGTGCATGGGGCTCACGTTGGTCACTGGGGTGGAGATCCCTGAGCTCAGGGGGCTATGGCGGATGGAGCTCCCCATGGAGGAAGTGGTGGGAGCAGCTGGGGCATAGCTACCATAATCCCCATTACCTTGGTATCCATTCTGAAGCTGGTGCATGGCAGGATTGTGGTTTCCGGAACCCACAAAAGAGGGGAGGGAGCTTGTGGAGCCCATGCCTCCAAAACTGGCCAGCCTGGGCCTTCTGAACTCACCCGGTGTCATCTGCATGGTAGCTCTTTCCTGTTCCAGTCTTCTCCGGGTCTCCATCAGTGTCTTGGTGACATGAACGTTATGCTTTGGGAGTTGTGGTGAGGGAGGTGGCAGCTGTCGATTTTCTGGGATGGTAAGAAAAGGGAGTGAGGTCTCCAGAGGGGCAGGTGGCTTTGAGATTGGAGTTGATGTAACTTGACTTCTGGCTAGGAGGAAGTTGGGGCACTGCTTGTTGTCATCACTGTTGGAGGATGAGAGGGATTCAGTGGAAGTCCATATACCTTGCTGACCAGATGTGGTCCTGGGTTCTGGGCATGGCACGGATGGCTTCCGCCTCTTCTGGATGTTCAGTCTTTTGATGGTGTTTCCCTTCTGTATGTCATCCACATATTTGAGGAAATCTAAGTCTAGTTGATAACCATAGGGGGTCTCCACAAAGTAAGGGTCTTTCTGTTCCTTGTCCTGGTCTCCATTCAGAATATCATCTGCTTTTCCTAGAAGAGGGAGAAAAGAATATTATAATGACATGCAATACACCTAATGGTAAAAACTATTATTTGTGTTTGTTGCAGTATAGCAAGCTGGTATGATTTTAAGAGTTGACACACCTATGTTTTAAACCTGGATCTACAACAACTGGGTAAGCAAGTATTTTTTTTTTTTTTCTTTTTTTTTTTGAGACAGGTCATTCTGTGACCCAGGCTGGAGCTGCAATGGCGTGATCTTGGTTCACTGCAGCCTCCGCCTCCTGGGATCAAGCAATTATCCTACCTCAGCCTCCTGAGTTGCTGGGATTACAGGGGTGCACCACCACGCCTTGTTAATTTTACACTTTTAGTAGAGACAGGGTTTCACCATGTTGGCCAGGCTGGTCTTGAACTCCTGACCTTAGGTGATCCACCCACCCTGGCCTCCCAAAGTGCTAGGATTACAGGCGTGAGCCACTGCGCCCAGCCTGGGTAAACAAGTTAATAAACCTCTCTGAACTTCAGTTTCTCGCTGAGTAAAAATGGAGATGCAAATATTTAACTCACAGGCTTAAAAACAATGTAATGAGATAATAATTGTATTATTTTTTAAAATTGTATCTTAGATTCAGGGAGTACATGTGCAGGCTTGTTACAAGGATATATTGTGTAATGATGAGCTTTGAGCTTCTAGTGTACACATCACCCAAACAGTGAACACTGTACTCAATAGGGAATTTTTCAACCCTCACTCCCCTTTCCCCACTTTTGTAGTCTAAAATGTCTACTATTTCCATCTTTTTCCATCTTTATGTCCATCAGTGCTCAGAGATACTGATTAACGAGTCAAGCACACAGTAAGTCCTTACTAAATATTTTTAAAAGAATTCATTATAAAAGACACGAAAAGCCACGGATGGTGGCTCACTCCTGTAATCCTAGCACTTTGGGAGGACAAGGCGGGTGGATCACCTGAGATCAAGAGTTTGAGACCAGTCTGGCCAACACGTGGTAAAACCTCGTCTCTACTAAAAATACAAAAATTGGCTGGGCATGGTGGCGGGCACCTGTAATCCCAGTTACTCGGGAGGCTGAGGCAGGAGAATTGCTTGAATCCAGGAGGTGGAGGTTGCAGTGAGGCAAGGTCGCACCATTGCATTCTAGCCTGGGCAACAGAGCAAAAACTTCGTCTCAAAAAAAAAAAAAAAAGACATGAAAGCATTGTCCAGTGGATAATTTCACTGGTCATCTACAGTCTCTTGGAATATAGACAGCAGACATTAAGATTCCTGTTTTTCAAAGTGTTATCTGAGGCACACAAAAAAACTAAAAGTCAGCAGCAGACAGACAAAGTCAGCAGCATAACCAGGAGGCCTGGGATGAGATGTCCCTGCTGCTGTCTTTTGCAGACTGGGCTGCCTTTCTAAATGGAGGCCAAGGGCACTCAGCTCCTGACTACCTCCATGGGCTTACAATTTGCCTTGGCACCTCCCTGGCTGAGAAAGCTGGGGCACAGGATATTTAGTGATTAACTCTGGCAGCATGAGTACAAGCACACAGAGGAAAGACTTCGACTCTATTTTGTGTTTTCCGCTTCTCAGTTTCTCTCCTCATTTAAAAACAAAACCAAACCCTGTCTCAACCATAGGAAAAGTATTCTCCGTGTTGACTTCTTTTGGACAAAACATTCTCTATCCCAGGAACACCTTGTTTTGTATTTTGATGAGTTCAAACAGATGCAAAGAATGAAGATAAGGGTAAAACCTACATACTCCAACCACTGGATCGTGTGGCACTCAGTAAATACTACTTAAGGCTAAACCAGACATTTAAAAGAGGAAACACAAGAACCTTTCAAAGCACAGACCTTGTCGCTGACCCAGGCTGTGCATTTCAAACTTAAAAGCAAGGTCATTTTTATTTGTTTAAATTGTAGGATCAAGTCATGTGTTGTGTTTTCCCGGAGCCACACTAACAAGCTGTGCATTTTTAGAGCTATGGAAAGAACTCAAAAGCAATGAGTGAAAATGTAAGCCATCAGTCTCCTTGCCCTCTCGTGAGTATATAAACCCACTTGACTGCTGTCCAGTTTGAAGTAACTTCCAGCAAACCTGGTTGGTGTCTGCCCTCCCGAACATTTCCACCCGACAGTGTGAATGCTATGAAGAACACTTCTGCCTCCATTTGCCCGCTTTCTTCCCAAATGTTGGAAAGAAAAGTACAAAAATAAGTCTGCCAAGCAGAGGAATAAAAAGGACATACATTCCTTACGTCGCAATTTAAAACAATATTAAATTGTTCTACCTGTTCGATTCTAACACGTGTGGGAAGTGAATTCTATGTGAAAGAAGTCCCCAGCAGCAGTCATGCAGATCTAGCCTAAGAATGGGAGGGCTGGTCTGGAGTGCTGTGCCTGGAAACTTGTGCTCATGTTAACAGAACGTAGCTGTCCTTCTCTCTTTCCTTTTTAACTTTCATCTCCACATGGAGAAGGTGATCACTCAAAATATGCAGCCAGACCTGTTTCCAGTACTGTCTGAAATTCCATAAACAAAGAGAAACTACAGCCTGGGTGTCAGGCAGGCTGATCTGGCCCACCCGGGATGTGTGTGTGAGCCAGCGAGTCTAAGCTGGACTCCTGTAGACCTGTGGGGTTGCCGCGGTGGAGTAAAGTGGCCAAATAGTGCACGGCCTTCCCGGCCCGCCACCCTCGCCCAGGCCCCCCTGGAATTCGGCCAGCAGTGACCGCCCCATGCCACTCGCAGCTCACCTACCAGGTGGCGCCCGCTGCGCTCTCTGCCGGCCTCTGCTGCACCAGCTCGCTCCCAGCTCACCCGGACCCAGCCTCAGACGTCCTGGATCCTCACCCCATAAGGAAAAGTTTCAACATTCGTGTAAACTTAGCCGGCCACGCACAAATGCCATAGGCTGAGTTTTCACCAATGAAGTCTCCCTCCGGCTGCAGTGACACCACCCCCACCACACTCAGCTGTTCCGCATTCCCTGTTTTCTTAATGAAAACAGGAAACCGGGATCTTCTGAAAATGTGTGTTCTTGACTCCCGTTTTGCCAGTTGATTTTTAAATAAAGCTAGCACTTTAAGCATCTCTACAGAGAGGCTCTGTTTTTCCTATACTAGTCACTTCTTCATGAAAGAGTCTGTGTCCTCCTGCTCACCCCTTGGTCACCTGAGGAGGTGCAGAGGCACAATCAGCCCCACTGTTCTCTGTGGGTTCTCAGGATCCCCGCAGCACTCACTGGTTTCAGAGCACTGCCTGACGCTTCTCAGCCCTGGGCTTATGACACGTGGCAAGTAGTTATCCTTTATCACTAATTTCAACTGAGCCTTTGCCACTGATGAAACTTCTTCTTAAAAAATGAAACAAAAACAAACCTTTTTCCAGATACAAAAGTAGTACATGCTTGTAAAACATTTTAAAAAAAGCCACATACCGATAATTTAAAGAACGTAAAAAAAAAGGCATTCAGATCTTACCATCTAGTGGCAAGCGTTAATATTTTGGTGTAACTCCTACTTTTTCTATGTATTTCTTAACATAGCTACTTTTCCCACTTACGGATTTTCAGTAGGAAAGATGAACTGACTCAACATCAGTATTTAAAACACAACAAAACATATCACAGTTTTTACCAAAACCTAACTGGTCCATCTTTAGTTATTTCTTTAGTTCACCTTGTAGAAATCACAAAAGGCATGTATCACATTGAATTACCCCCAAATGAACTTTGAACTTCTGGGAATCAGGAGAGGTTAGAATTTAACTAAGTTAGGCTTGCTTATTTCCTAATACTGCTCAAACCAGGCTACCCAAAGGACTTGTAATTCAAGTTTCATTCTCCAGCAAGTAAAAAAGCAAGACGTGGTTTCAAGGTGTCATTTTCACAAACAATTGTCCATGGTAAAAATTATTCTACAATAAAACTACCCAGTGTCATTATTTTTTTAATATCCTGTTTTCTAGTGTATGTTTACATACATCAACATAAATTAGGCACTTATGAGTCCCTGATTTATTTCTCAACTTTAACAAGACCAAAACACTTTTTTGTCTTTTGTACCAGACTATAAGCACCTAGAGAGCAAAAAATTTAATTAAAAAAAAATTTTTTTTGGCACAGCACGCTGGCTCACGCCTGTAATCCCAGCACTTTCGGAGACCGAGGAGGATGGATCACTTGAAGGTCAGGAGCTCGAGACCAAACTGGCCAACATGGTGAAACCCCATCTCTACTAAAAATATAAAAAATTACCCAAGCATAGTGGTGGGCACCTGTAATGCCAGCTACTCAGGAGGCTGAGGCAGGAGAATCGCTTGGACCTGGGAGGTGAAGGTTGCAGTGAGCCGAGATCACACCATTGCACTCCAGCCTGGGCAACAAGAGCAAAACTTCGTCTCCGCCCCCACCCAAAAATATATATATATACATTTCTTTTTCATTGCTTCCTCTCCCAACCACACACCAATTATCAACATGCTGGGAAGAAAGGAGATGTTTAACAATGTTTACTGAAGGAATAAATAACTGAATATATAGTATAACACAATAAACGTGCTAGAGTGCAGTGGCGCCATCTTGGCTCACTGCAACCTCCACCTCCCTGGTTCAAGGGATTCTCCTGCCTCAGCCTCCCGAGGAGCTGGGATTACAAGCGAGTGCCACCACGCCCAGCTAATTTTTGTATTTCTAGTAGAGATGGGGTTTCACTATGTTGGTCAGGCTGGTCTCAAACTCCTGACCTCAGGTAATCTGCCTGCCTTGGCCTCCCAAAGTGCTGGGATTACAGCTGTGAGCCACTGTGCCTGGCCAACAGTGTCAGATAATAAACTTTGAAAAACATCTTGATGCTCTGAAGACAGAAGTTGTTCATTAAATATTAGTGTTAAGGACATTTCTTACACAATACTGTTGCAGTTGTTATCTTTAGGTTGTGGAATTATAGATGATTTTTATTTTGTTCTTTATAATTTTTACAACACATGGGTATTGGTCCTTTTTTTTTTTTTTTTTTTTGAGACAGGGTCCCAACTCTGTTGCCCAAGCTGGAGTGCAGTGGTATGATCATGGCTCACTATAGTCTCTACCTCCTGGGCTCAAGTGACCCTCCCGCCTCAGCTGCCTGAGTAGCTGGGAACTATATGTAGCACCATGCCTGGCTAATTTTAATTTTTTTAAATTATTTTTAGTAGAGATGAGGTCTTGCTATTTTGCTCAGGCTGGTCTTGAACTCCTGGTCTCAAGCAATCCTCCCACCTCAGCCTCTCAACATGCTGGGATTACAGGTATAAGCCACTATACCTGGCCTGGGCATTTTTCTTAAAATATATTACAAGAAGTCACTATTTGGAAGGCAAATGGAATTGACTGCAATAAACTGAGAAAGTTCACTTGGGAGGTGAATGAATAGGGGTGGCCATGGCAAAGACAGCTTGATGTTCTTTAGTATGCATTATCTCCTCCTTCCACACTAATAGGGGCAAATAAAAGTCCGTAAACAGAAGTGTCATGTAGCATACCCAAGGAACCTCCATTAAAAAACACAGAAATAATTCTTTCATCTATGTTCTTCTTTGTGCCTTCCTCCATCCATCCTGCTGCCTGGAATGCAGATGTGATGACTGGAACACTAGTGTAACTTTGAAACATGAGTTCATATCTAGGGGTGGAGGAACAATGTACTAGAAGGAACTTGGGCCTCAAAGGACTTTGTGGATCAGAGCTACTATAACATTTCTGAAAAGCCTACCTCTATACTTTTAAGTGAAAAAGATATAAAGGTCTATTTTGTTTTAGCTATCGTTTGTTTTGGGTCTTGTTTACTTGGAGTTACACTGAATTCTAACAGGTACTGCAGTTCTCCCCCTCTCAAAAATTAAGACTAGATCTTAAAAAGGAGAAAGATGCTAAATGATTAACTGGAAAAGCGTTACAATAAAACTTAAATTATTAATTCAGGATCAAGAGGAAGTATAAAAACAACAGCTTCAGCCGGGCGCAGTGGCTCACGCCTGTAATCCCAGCACCTTGGGAGGCCGAGGTGGGCAGAATGCCTGAGGTCAGGAGTTCAAGACCAGGCTGGCCAACGTGGTGAAACCAGATCTCTACTAAAAATGCAAAAAATTTAGCCGGGCATGGTGGTGTGCACCTGTAATCCCAGCTATTCAGGAGGCTGAGGCAGGGGAATTGCTTGAACCAGAGAGGTGGAGGTTGCAGTGCGCCAAGATCACGCCACTGCATTCCAGCCTGGGTGACAGAGCAAAACTTCGCCTCCCAAAAAAAAAAAAAAAAAAAAAAAAAAAAAAAAAAAAAAAATCTCTACCTGGGTTATAAAAAGACTCTTAACTAAGCCTTTTTGGAGTAACAGAACTATGCCTGCTTTTGCACAGTCAAAATTCCACTGGCTCTATCTGCAGCTGAAATCCTGAGAGTAACAGCTTCCAACTAAATATTCTGGAATTGGAGGGCTCTCCCTGGTGTTGACAAGAATTTTTTGAATGTCTGGAAATCCAGTGCTGGAGACTGCTCCTGGCACCACCTCTACCTTCATTATATAAACATTTATTGAAAGCTTAATTGGGTATAGAAAATGTTCCTATTCAGTGGAAGGGGTAGGAGGAAAAATTTATAAGAAATAAAATGAGATATAGTCTAGCTGAGAGATGACTACCAAACACCCTTAACATAACACTAATTGAGATCAGTGACAAAGGCATGTATCAACAATGCAGGCCAGGAGTGGTGGCTCATGCCTGTAATCCCAGCACTTTGGGAGGCCAGGGTGGGCAGATCACTTGAGATCAGGAGTTCGAGACCAGCCTGGCCAACATGGTGAAACCCTGTCTCTACTAAAAATACAAAAATTAGCTGGGTGTGGTGCCACATGCCTGTAATCCCAGCTACTTGGGAGGCTGAGGCAGGAGAATCGCTTGAACCTGGGAGGCGGAGGCTGCAGTGAACCGAGACTGCACCACCGCATTCCAGCCTGGGCGACAGAGTGAGACTCAGTCTGAAAAAACCCCAAAAAACAACAACCCTGTCCCCACTCCAAAAAACCAAAACACAATGCAGTATGAAAGTATGTAAACTAGTGATCAAAACAGAACCGACTTAACCCGAGATGAGTTCTGAAGACAAGGTAAATGACAGAGTAAAAAGGTGAAGAGCCAGGGCAGAACCTGTTGGTGCTGCTGAAGGAATGCCAAGGTTAGACAAGGGGAAGATGATGAGTACAGGAGAGGCCACCAATCTCCTATCCTGGAGCAGGGCAAGTTTTTCCACTGAAACTAGGGGCTGAAAGGCATCAACAAAGATTGTCTTGACAATTGTGTCTGTGTGAGACTGAGGTAGGCAAAGAGGCTAAATTCAATAGGACCAGTTAAAATGTTATAATATCCAGTGGGAAGTACAGACTGAATAAGACATTTATTCACACATTCGACTTACATTTATAATTGATATTGATAATAAAGGCACACGAAATAATATCTACTTTCTGTCTCTGTCTCTCTACCTCTCTAGTTTTCTATGAATCTTCACTTACTATTTACCACGCACTGTTCTAGGAGCTGTGGACACTGAACAGAATGGACAAAGTCTCTGCTCTCACAAGGCTCTCAGTCTAGTGGGGATGGGGTGCATAGAAAAGTAATTAAAGGTAGAAGTGAAGAAAACAGCTACATGACAGCTGGCATCGCCAGAATTTATACCAGTGTCTCAAGGTAAGCGGATGGCCCGCTAACTAACACTGGGCTCCATGTTGTCTTAGGTTGGCATCATCTCTGAGCCAACTTAGTCCCAGACACCAAGGGTCACAGAGTCCATTTCCTCCCTCTCTCCCAACTAAGTTTGCACAGTCTGCAATTTGGGGTAACCAAACACCAATGCACGGCATCAATTAGAGAAAACCCTCCAAGTTCACACTAAATTCCTACGTGTTCAGAGAAAAGGTGAAATCAACAAACTGATGGCAAGTCTGCTCCTTATTTATCTCCTATAAAACTTAGTGCTCTGTGAGAGGGGCCCAATTTACTGCCTCAAGAACAATGCGAAATTTGCTTGCAATTCTTCTGCATTAATAAAGTGAAATGGAGTTATGGATATTTCAAAAATCATTTCATCTAGATTCATAAAGTACCATATGATTTTAACTTTTAATGAAACTAAAGTTGCTGTCCAAATAATACATGGTTTGGAAAGACATAAAAATTAACGTACTCACCAGGAAGAAGATTAGATCGCAGGAAACTAGTCTGGGAGTACTAACCTGCTTGCAGTGATTCTCAGCTGGAGGCAGTTTTTCTTTTAAAGCAACCAGATGAGGCGTGGAGGTGATTTTGCCCCCACGAAGAGACATTTGGCAATGCCTGAAGATATTTATCATTGTCACTGCCTGGGGTGCTACTGGAATCTAGTGTGTAGAGGCCAGAGCTGCTGCACACATTTTGCCACGCACAAGACAGGCCCTCCCTCCCCCAACAAAGCATTATCTAGCTCATAATGTCAGCAGTGCTGAGGCTGAGAAAGTCTGTGCTGGGGACAGCGGGAAGAATAAAAATTCACAGATAGCAACTGAAATTTCGGCCATATAATCTGTATTCTTCCACTGGGCACGGAGGCTCATGCCTGTAATCCCAGCACTTTGGGAGGTCGAGGCGGGCGGATCACCTGAGGTGGGGAGTTCGAGACCAGGCTGACCGACATGGAGAAACCCCATCTCTACTAAAAATACAAAATTAGCTGGGCGTGGTGATGCATGCCTGTAATCCCAGGTATTTGTGAGGCTGAGGCAGGAAAATTGCTTGAACCTGTGAGGCAGAGGTTGCAGTGAGCCAAGATCATGACACTGCACCCCAGCCTGGGCAAGAGCGAAACTCCATCGCAAAAAAAAAAAAAAAAAAAAAAATGTCTGTAGTCTTCAAGTCTTTCATTTCCTATTGAGGCCAATAACACTATGCTCAAGTGCTCAAGTGACAAAAATGCCACTTTTGAGTGAAAAAAAGCATTCAATACTTTCTACATACTCTACCATAACGACCCATTCTTTAATATGAGCAAAAAGCACCGGGGTGAAATAATGTGTCCTGTGGACTTTAAAACGAAGAGACTTTGATATTATTACTTTATCTATTAATTAGGACACACTGACTTCTTTGTTCTGATTTCACTGCTGCACACTCTAGGCCCAATTACTGACTGATGGTGCTGTGAAAAATAATTACACCCCGTGCCACAACTTTCACATACTATTTATGTGTTTTTCTTTGCCAGATACCACACCTGACTGTTGAAACTGAAGTACTTTGCTAATTCCCATTAATGTTATTGTCCCCTCTCACATGAAGCATGAAGATTTTGCTTGAAGAGCTCAGTCAGTCCTAGAGAAGTACATAATTATCACAGATTTCCACATTTAAAAGCCCCAGAGTGTAAGCATCCTGCTGTTCAAAGCAGTCAAAAAGACCCCACGTCAGCAGGAAAGCAAACCAGTAGGATGAACTCAGGAAGACAGGCAAGTTCTCATGAAGCTAATTACTCAGAGTATGAGAGTAATTAAGTTAGCACATCAACTTTTCCAGGAGCGGAAAGTGTTCTAAGAAGACAGCGAAGTACAACAGCTTCCTTCTGAACGGGTTTATTAGCAGGTGCCATCTCCTGATGACACTGTTAACATTAAGCTCTTTGAGACCCAGCAGCTTTGCTACCTGTATCAAGTCTGTGTGAGGAACACCATCTGTTAGAGAATACACAATAAAAAGGGTAGCAATATGAGTGTTCCTCCTGCTGGTTTAAAGGAATGCATAACAGATGAGATTTTCTTTTGCTCTTGCATTTACCAAAGAGTTGTTTTTAAGCCTGCTCTTTTCCCTCCCGGATAAAACCCATTCATTCAGTCATTCAAATGATGGGCACCTGCCAAGTGCTAGGCTTTTTCTAAGAAGCCTGAAATCCTTCTCCTCACAGAGTTTATACTGCCTCCTGCAATTCACCAATACCTCTTCAGGTTATAGGTAGGTAGGTAAGTATGCATTCATTCATTCTTTTAGAGACAGGGTCTCGCTCTGTCACTCAGGCTGGAGTGTAGTGGCACGATCACCGCTCACTGCAGCCTTGAACTCCCCAGCTCAAATGATCCTCCTGCCTCAGCCTCTCTAGTAGCTAGGACTACAGACGTGTGTGACCAAACCCGGCTAATTTTTAAATTTTTTATAGAGATGGGGTCCCGCTATGTTGCCCAGGCTAGTATAGCTGTTTCAAAAAGCTACCTAAACACTTCATGCAAATAAAATTGTGACATTAAAGAAAGCAAAACTATATGCCAGAAGTTCCTAAGAAATATCAGGTCAGTTGACACGTATGTAGCATAACTGCAATTTTACAAGCTTGGTTTGTTTATATGATTAAGTGTTGCTTCCTGTACTCCTAACTCTTCCTAACTCCTTTCGGCTTCTCCCCCCAAATCTTTGGATTTCCTCTCACAGATAATCTTATCTGAACCTTTTTAACAGACGTTAACCTGCACACTACTCCTACATCTTCCGCTGCCTCCCATCACTAACCCCCTCCATACCAGCTCCATCTTCCACATCTACCTGTTCCCACACTCCGTAAAGAGAATGCTGATCTAAGGAAGACGCAGTTGTTACACTGAAAGATGGATGTATTCTTTCATTCAGCAAATATTTATTAAGTGCCTGCAATAGGCCAAACACTGCTAGGTGCTAAGCAAAACAGACACAGAGCCTGTCTGGGTATAGAACTTATGAAGTACAGGAGGAGACAGACAAGTGATCACATAAATAACAACTGCATTAAGTGTTGTGAAAGTAAAATACAGGCCTTATGTTGGAACAGAGCAGGGACCCCGCCTAGGCTACAGGTAGGGAGGGTTCTTCAAGGGAGTGCTAGCTAAGGAGTCCACCGGGCAGTGTGCTGGGGATGTGTGGAGGGATGGGAGAAATTCTAGGCAGAGGAAAGAGCATATGCAAAACCTGCCACTTTTAGGAGCTAGGAAGAGGACTTTGCAAAGACTGCAGCGAGACAGAAGGGGAACGGACAGAGCCCTAATTCCACAGGACCCTGGGAATCAAGTTTTTGCATCATAGATGCATTGGTAAGCTATTGAAGGGTTTTAAACAAGGGAGTGAAATGATGAGATTTGCATTTTAATAAGATTGCTCTGGCTAGATGCTGGAGATTAAAATTCTCAGCATCCTCCATTAGGGTTGGTTTCCATGGATTATTCAAGTCCCCATGAATTTTTGTCTAGGTATAACAAATTCCTTTGCACCATGTGAATTTTATCTACCCAATTAGATAATAAGTGGTAATAGTACGATAAGTTCTGGGGGTATTCAATAACTAGAACTTTGATACTGTCTGCACTGGGGCTAGCCAGCCTGTAGCCTTAACTCTGTCTGCCCCTAATACTTAGAAGGAAACTGAGAAGGCCTGACAAATTCCAGCTACTCTGGGCTGAGCTGGAGACCAGGATCAGGTCTCTGGGCTTGTCTTCTAGGGCTCTGTTACCTCATTCTGCTACTAAAAAAGAAAATATTTTTCTTTAAACCAATGGATGACTCATTGCAGAAAAAAGTGATGGGATTCCTTTTCTGAAGGTCATTAAAGTATGAGAAATCTAACCTGGGAAGGACGGATATGGCATGAGTGAGGGCAGGAAGAAACAGGAGACAATATTTTAGGGAATCCAGGTTCTGATTTAGCATGTTGAGATGCAGAACACAGACTCGCTCTGTGTTTGAAACTCTAGGATGGGAAGAGCAAGGACTGAAAATGCCTGTGAGGCTAAGACAATGTAGACCCTGGCAGCCAGCAAGTGTCTCTGGAGGCAGGAGAGAAAGGCGGGCAGCACGCTGTTTCCAGCTCTGTGTACCCCTCCACCCACACCTGACCAGGGCCTGAACTGGCCAACAGGGAAAGCTAAAGGTAGACGATAGGCCTGGGGAACTTAAGCAATATACTCTGAAAATGAAAAACTTCCACCCACCAGATAATCTCCGACAAGCTGAATTTCAGGTTGGCTTGCCTCTAGGGTCCCGAGTGTTACTGTTGGCCTGCCTACCACAGATCTTGTTGCAGGTGACCCATACTGTCTGAGATAAATACATATCTAGAACTCAGATAACACCCTCCGCCTACCAGTTATTAGTTTCAATCGTCAGCACACATCAGATTGGCTATTTAACACCAATGTCAAGGGTCTATTTGATTCAAACTCTTTTGAACCCCCACTAGCCAAATCTAGGATAATTTGAGCATTAAAATAACATAATTAATGATGGTAACAAGTTACAATCCAGTGAATAGGTATCTATTTGTGAGTCCATCATGCTATAATAAATATGTTGGAATACCTACTAATATATACAAGGAACTATGTAAACAGAAAATCACCATGGACCAATTATTAGAACAGTGGCGGATTCAGGTAGGAATCACTAGCTAAGGCTAGTGGGTAGAGATTTCCTACCAAAGACTAAGATACTGATGTGGTCTCAGAATATCTCACCAGAAAATAACATCAATAATAAAAAAAGAAATGGCGACTCTATGATGAGAAAGCTGACAAATAACCACCTCGACCAGGTGATCAAAGTTGATATCATGTATTTGCATCGGGAAGAGCAGAGCATCACTTTTGCACTGTCCTGCCAAGAAGGCATGGCCTGGACCCTGCCTGAAACACATTCTACAGAATGTCAGGCCTCTCTTTTTAAAACCATCACAGCCGTGAAAAAAAGGTAAAAACGAGAACTTTTCAGATGGAAGGAGACTAAAAAGACACGACAACTGCATTTCTACACACACACACACACACACACACATACACACACACACACACAGATGGAACAAACATGGTAAAACGTTAACCATGGGAAACCTGAATCTGGGTGAGGGAGGCATGAGAGCTCTTTTTATAAATTATCTCCTGGCCTCGTGATCCGCCTGCCTCGGCTTCCCAAAGTGCTGGGATTACACGCGTGAGCCACCGCACCCGGCCCTCAAGCAGTATTTATGTTTGTATTCCTCAGTACTTGGCGCTTGGTACATGGCCCTCTTATTATCTGTTGAAGTGAAAAGCCCCACATCTAGGCACCTACTGATGAGTAAGTATAACAGAGGAAGAGATGTAGTGATTTGAAGCAGGCACTCTGGGGCCAGACTGCTTGGGTTTGAATCCTGGCTCTGCTGCTTTGCAGCTGTCAGCAAATTACACTATATTCCAATTGTTTGAGAAAACAATAGTACCTGCATCAGTGTGTTGTCACTTAGAACAATGTGTGGGTTCTACTGTCACTACTAGTGGTACTGGATCACCCTCTGTTGTCTGGAGAAGAACACAACCCTGGTCCCCCACAGAGGACCCAGAACTCTTCCTCCTCTATACCCTGCCCCCACCCCCATGAAGTCAGGGTTTAAGGTATTTGTGATACTTGTTCAAGATCAAGTAAGTCTGCTAAAATCTTGAGTTCTACATTAGTTTCTTCTTCTTAGAGTGTATGAAGGAGATGCCAGCAGGGAGCTGTAGGGGATGTGTGTGTGCGCACGCACTGCTTGGGCAGAGTGGTATGTACTAGTTAGATAAGGGGGAGTCCTAGTCCAGCACAGGAAGGAAATAAAAGCAAAAGCAGACAAACACCCCCCAACTTTTAAAGTATATTATGGCCAGGTTAACATATCTCCATCTCACAACACGAGGACGAAGGTGAGTGCTGATTATTCTGCACACTCATTCTGCAGCTCTCCCAAAGTCCTCAGGGCACAGGTGCTCTCTAACACACTGTGCAAAGATGGTGCTTGAAACCACCCAGAGCACCTCCATGGTAGTCATCCTGAATGGCCTGCCTAGGTTGGGGGAAGGTATACTTTTCTTTTCATAAAACAAGAACAGGAACTATGATCAATTCCTAGTTCATGGATGAGCAATGGGCAGGAGAGCCCTGCAATCATACAATGCAGTGACGTGATTCATACCCTTAAAATGAGGGGGTCAGTGGAACTCTGATTTCCAAAGTGGCTTCCGGGCTATGCGTAACTGTTGACTATACTTGATACAAAATTTCTTAACATGGCCTGAAGAAAATGAATCACAGCAGGTGTCAGACCAGATGAGCTCAGGCAGACAGAGGCTGCACTCTTCCCCTGTGCACGTCCCACTCAGCAGCACCTTTCCAGCTGCATCCTGACTGGCATGACCTAACGATCCCCAGTGCAGTGTCCCTCCTGGGTACTGCCAATTCTACTCTGGGCGTGAGTTAAGAGGCCAGAAGCCAGGCTGCACGTCAGAGTGAGGGGAAGACAGCGGAAAGGGTTACTATTCTCAGTAGTGGAACGGCATGTCTTAATAAAGGGCACATTGTGCTAGGGAGGCATGTGATGGTAACAGGGGCCTTGCGGTTTATACAGTGGCCCCCTCTTCTCCAGTGTTCAGCGCCAACTACAAGATGCAGCAACTCTTTACCCCAAGTCTGTCTCAAAACAGCCAAAATGCCAGGGGCTCCTAAGTGCAGGCCCAGCTATGCTGCTCTCTAATGTCCACTGTCTAATTTTAAAAGTTACTGCTGAAATACAGCGTCAATCATGCATGCACAGAAGAGAAGGAGCTTGGACTGTTATTTTCCAAACTTTCTTCAAAAGTAACGTGCTGTTCTAAGCGTAAAAAGGAAATGTGCCAGTTCAGAGAGTAATGCTGTGAAAAGCAGAAACGGAGCACTGGCTAACTTGGGGATAAAACAGGCTTTTCTAACAGAACATTACAGTTCTTTGGCCAGGGGGATGTGGGGTGGCAGTAGAAAACTAGTATTTGTGTGAATCCCTGTCCTTCTTTTGTTTTATAGTGTTTATAAAAGAAGCCAGCTTTAAAGAATATTGAGCAACTCCCTATTAGAAAAACAGAGCTGAAAACAAATACCCAAAGATGGATTTAGCAACAAAAAAGGAAATTACCGAAGTGAACTAAACCTTAAACTCAAAAACTCAAATCTTAGCACATATATATGTACAACCATTCACTCCTGCAACACTGACATCTTTATGTTAAAGCCACAGGTAAAGCTGAAATTTTCACTGGACCAACAATCAAGTACTGGGTTATTCTTTCTAGCTTGAAGTAAAAGCAAATCTTTTTCACAACACACAGAGCTCGAGTTTATATTTCACCAACCCCTACCCAAACATCATGCTCTCCTCCTCTCTTTCTTTTGTGGGCATTCTTACTTACCCACCCAGAAACAAAATAACTGTGATTTTCAGCGAGCAGGAAGCCAGGTCTCAGGCAAACTTCCCTCGGCATTAAAGGGACTCCACACATTAGCAGGCAAAGAGCCCAGGAGCTGTTGCAGAGAATTTATTTATACCCATTTGGAATTTCCTGACGAACTAACAGCCTGCTGGCCACGGGGTTTAATTCCAGGACTCTTGGCGTCAGTGAGACAGCAAAAATTACCAACAAACAAAACTGCTAGCAAGATCTGAAAAAAGAGGCAAAGCCCTCTCTCATCTTCCTTCTGATTTTTCAAACTATCCCCACACTCTTTAGATATATGAAATGCTGACCTAGAAATGCAGCTGTAAGCCTGTTAATTCTAGGAAGAAATCAGAAAGGCAGCAAATGTTTCCTCATTGTTTGTGCTGACTTACTCCCTCTTTCCCCAACCCTCCACTGCAGAGAAAGGCTCTCTGTTATAATTTGAGCTATAGCACAGCAGCTGGCTTGTGAAGGAAAAGATTCAGTTTATGCTGAACCGAGGCCAGAGTGGAGGCAAGTGGTTCCTTTTTGGTTTCTTCTTATTTAATGCAACATATAATTAGAAGGCTAAAAACAATCACCATTTCTAAACCATAGGCCCAGGCCTCCTTCCCTTGCTCTGTACCCTCATACTCTTAAACATTTTATTCATAACATCTTCGAGCAACCTTTGTTTTTGTTTCAAAAAGTTAGTAAGAATGGTATGTTCCCCTAATGATTTAAATTCATTACCTCAAAAAAAAAGTTTTTGAGATAGTGTATCACTCTGTCACTTAGGCTGGAGTACAGCAATGCAATCACAGCTCACTGTAGCCTCAACCTCCTAGGCTCATGTGATCCTCCCACCTCAGCCTCCAGAGTAGTACATGACACCACGCCCAGCTAATTTCTGTATTTTTTTGTAGCGATGGGGTCTTACTATGTTGCCCAGGTTGGGCTCGAACGCCTGAGCTCAAGAAGTCCTCCAGCTTTGGCTTCCCAAAGTGCTGGGATTACAGGCATGAACCACCACACATGGCCCAGAATTTTTTTTTTTCCAAAAGCAGAAGAAAACATTTCTGTCAAAAGTAAATGATAACATAAAGCTCAAGAGAATTTTTAATGTTCTGGGTATGTTCTAAAACTGGATTGTGGATATACAACTGTCCACATATACTAAAACTTATCAAACCATACACTTAAAATGGGTGAATTCTATGGTATATAAAACAGCTCAATAAAGTTTAAAGTAAAAAAAAAAGGGAAGAAAAAATCTAACCCAAATCTCTTATTAATGGAGGTCTTGTTGTGTAAAGTAATATGAAATTATTTGAATCTGCTATTTCAAAATACCTGGCACTTGAAGCTTTGTTTTCAGTTTGTTATTTTTTAATCTGTTGGTTTATTTGGTATAAACCAAGCCCAAATAAATGCCATGGTCTTACAGAGTTTAATCTTTGTGTCTTCACACAGGAAAATGTGTGTCTCAAAGATAATCACCTTTAAGGTCTCCCATCAGTAACTGGTCACCAGTAAGAGAAGAGACAGAAGGAAAGTAAACGGAATAAGGCAGGGCACGTGCAGGCACCAAGATGAGCCAAACTACGCAGGTCCAGTGAATTATTATAAAACTGTGCCTCTCTCTACACAGCTGTCCCCTGTTTTGAATTTTACAAAGCAGGCTATTTAGGGTCATCCCTCACCTTTGTTGAAGTCTGTTTCATTGTTTAGAACCGGCTTTGCTTGCCTGCCTTGTGATAAAATTCAGTAAATCTTGTTCAACTAGTGCCACATTTACCCAATGTACTTAGACAAAGGTGAAGAAGGCATTTAAAAGAACCCTTTTTGGGGGGCATGGTGGCTCATGGGTGTAATCCCAATTCTTTGGGAAGCTGAGGAAGGAGGATCACTTGAGCCCAGGAGTTTGAGACCAGCCTGGATGACATAGTGACACCCTGTCTCTACCCAAAAAAAAAAAAAAAAATTAGCTAGGTGTGGTGGCTTGCCCCTGTAGTCTCAGCTTCTCAAGAGCTGAGACTGGGAGGATTACTTGAGCCTGGGAGGTTGAGGCTGCAGTGAGCTATGATCATGCTACTGTACTCCAGCCTGGGTGATAGAGTGAGACTCTGGTCTCCAAAAAAAAAAAAAATTCTGGTATTACTTAGTTACATTATTATATTTCCAACTAAGATTTAGTATCGGCTGGGTGCACTGGCTCATGCCCTCAATCCTAGCACTTTGGGAGGCGAAGGCAGGAGGATCACTTGAGCTCAGTAGTTTGAGACCAGCCTAAGCAAAATAGTGAGACCTTGTCTCTATTAAAAATATATATATATACATATATATATATACACACACGCACACACACATATATATATATATAAAATTTTAAAACTATCAAAAGACTTGTTCTTAAAAGTTAAACGAATAAAGTACTGAATGTAGTGTTTCTTGATCCTGCAAAAAAAAACTGCTACATTCTTATTCAAAAATATTGTGTTGTGTTAAGAGTTTAGATTAGATAAAGCAGTCGAAGTCAATCATTTTGCTAAAGTAGCTTGTATCTGACCCTGTGGGTGTTTGCCTCTGTGCTTCCGTGAAGGTGAGGTCCAGCAGAAAAAGTCATTGTATGCAAATAAATGCCTAGTCCTTTATCAGACGATGACAAGGGTTGGGAAGGGAAACAATTAAAAATATGAACCCCTTCTGCCTGGAAACCATCAGTCACAAAGGTTCCCACTGAAGAGAGAAAGACACACCTATCTGCCTTTACTCTCTCAATATACCTACAAAGAAAGAAGCCAAATAAGATGTGGGAAGATGAAGATGTACTCAAGGCTTGGCCTCTGACAGGTGGAGAATAGCCAGAAAAGGTGACGCCCAGTGAGAAAAGGAACCTGCTGGAGACAAAAGCCTTCTGTGGTACCAGGCTGGCTGAGAGTATACCAGCACAGTCTTTACGCCTGGGATGGTGGCTTTGGAACTTTGAGACTTCAACCTGAACCTTCAGTTCTTACGCTTAACAGGATTACTGCAGCAAGACTTTTCCCCCAGAGAGTCTGCTCCCTTAGTCTAGAGATAAGAAAAAAGTTAAATTAAGTAGTGAGTGGTGGCCTGAATTACACTGTGGACAGGTCAAGATGCCTATTTCCTGACATCCATTGAATTTACTTTCCTCCCCCAACATTCCCTGCCCCCGTCTTTCCCCACCACCCACTGTGCACAATTCTTCTGGACTCCACTGCTCCAGATGCCTTATACATACATGAACTCATTTAATCCTCACAACAACCCTACAGCAAGGTATGATTACTTCGGCCTTTTACAGATGAGGCTTATGTCATGCATAAGCATGCTGCTATTCTACTGCTACTGCTTACTCTACTGCTGAATTCATACTATTTTGGTACTGAAAAGCCATAAACTAGGGACATTCTCTCTTGTAGCCCTTTTATTTTCTTTTGAGACAGAGTCTCGCTCCGTCACCCAAGCTGGAGTACAATGGTGGGATCTCGGCTCACTGCAACCTCTGCCTCCCGGGTTCAACCAATTCTCCTACCTCAGTCTCCCAAATAGCTGGGATTACAGGTGCCTGCCACCACACCCAGCTAGTTTTTTTTTTTTTTTTTTTGTATTTTTGGAAGAGATGGGGTTTCACCATGTTGGCCAGCCTGGTCTCAAACTCCTGACCTCAGGTGATCCACCCACCTCGACCTCCCAAAGTGCTGGGATTACAGGCTTGAGCCACGGCGGTGCCCAGCCTCTTGTAGCTCTTATAAACAACAACAAAAGCCACAACAAAGCCCAAGGACAACAATCAAAACAATCTCACATTCCCTCCACCCTTTCTGTCTCAGGTAAGCTTACCTTGCAAAAACTCTACCTATGAGTATTTGCCTTAGAAAGAGATAGAGTGAAAAGGGGATGCTCTGCTAACCCACGCTGAGGGCCTGGGTTATTTGTGTTATATTGGACCTCCCCAAACCCCTAAAGAGTTCAAATACCGTATTGTGCTACTTTAACCCACCCCTCCCCTTAGATGCTTGGGATGGGTGTGAGACCTACATTGTCTGAGCTGCGATGAGGGGGAAGCGGGTATGGCCCTTTCCACAGCACCAAGGCTCTTCTCCACCCATCTCTTTCATAGTCATAGGGTGTGACAGGATTTAGGGGATTAAAAGGAAAGTCCAGCAAAGGCGCCTGCTTTTCCATTCCTCCTCCTGTGAGGTGTGCACCATATTGGGTCTTGGAAGAGGACTCCTTCTTTACATGCCTGGATTAGCAGGATCCGCTCAGAAGACTTAATGTGAGGGGAGATTTTCAAAGGAGAGGCCATCCTGCCTTCCACATGAGGAGGGTGTGCCCCGGCAGAGGGGTCTGATTCTTGTCAGGAGAGTGACTTTAGGAAGAGGATGCTATCTGATGGTCCTATCTTAAAAGACAAGAAAAATAAAAAGCCTTCTGTCTTCTTCTCCTTTATTCAACAAATGCATTTCCCCAAACACATGTGAAGGCTTAAAACTAGTGTCACATGGGCTTTCTACACCTTCGGCTTTCTTTACAGTCTGGATTGCCCCATGGTTATTACCTTTGTCACATCTAAAGAAGAGATGGTCTCATAATATATTTTCATCCAAGATATGAAATCAGCATTAAGAAAAGCCAATACCCAATGAATTGGGGGACACAGAACTAAATAAGAACATTAAGACCTTAACTTAGATTACTACAAAGACTCTCTAAAGGCTGTAAATAAGGGATAATAAGGACTATTTATCTCCTCACACCTAAAAGAGGTGAGGTCTGTAGAGACTTTCCCAAGAAAACAGTGGGAAAGAAGGAAAGCAGGCCAGCCAGCCATACCCCCAGGGGCTACCAGCTCAGGTTCTTACCTATAGTTGCAACCAGCCCACCAAGCTGCACCGGAAAATAAGCCTGAGACAAAAGGAACCAACTGGAGTCCCACCTCCTCCGTATCTGGTTGTGTTGCTAACATGCCGCAAAAAGCAATGAAAGGCCATGGCAGCTAGAAAGAACTTTCCAAATGGCCCCTGACAATAATCTTCCCCTTAGACAGCCACAACGTACCTGGTCACCTCTCTCTGGAATCCAAGGCATTAAGACATTTAACAGACGATACCATCTTTCTTTCTCACTCTTTTTTTTTTTTTTTTTTTTTTTGAGAAAGAGTCTCGCTCTGTCAGCCATGCTGGATTGCAGATCTCGGCTCACTGCGACCTCCGCCTCTCGGGTTCAAGCTATTCTCTTGCCTCAGCCTCCCAAGTAGTTGGGATTACAGGTGCCCGCTGCCACGCCCAGCTAATTTTTGTATTTTTAGTACAGACGGGGTTTCACCCTGTTGGCCAGGCAGATCTCAAACTCCTGACTTCAAGTGATCTGCCTGCCTTGGCCTCCCAAAGTGCTGGGATTACAAGCATGAGCCACCACACCCAGCAACAATACCATCTTAAGGCTGCCTTAGAGCAAGTGAGGGAGAGAAGGCAGATAACTACAACTTTCACGAGAGGGGGCAGAACGCAAGAGTGTGTGTGTGACACAGTAAAAGCCATCTGTTCACCCAGGAAACACACCCAGGTGAAGTGTCACACATGAATTCACAGAGCGACCAACTGGGAACTTAGGGGAAAAGGCTGGAAGAAAACTGCAAAGAATATAGCACATCAGATTGGCAACTGGCAGGGCTCAGGCCCACAAATTCTTAGGCAGGTGCTGGGCCTGATTTTTGACCTGTATTATATGCCCAGCATCATGCCAGCACAAAGTAGGTGCTCTGCAAATATGTGCTGGTTGAACATTGAATCTGTTGACTCTACAAGGACTACTAAGCAAGGCATTGTTGGGCATACGAAGAAGATGACATGATTCTTGCCTCTTAAAACACTCAAGTTTATAAGATTAGTGAGGCACACAACTGTAACTCTTAATTAAAAGCAACTGATGGCAATTATTTAATAGAAATAATAATAGAATAATAACAGAATAATAGGAATAAAGAAGAGGAAGAGAGGAACTCCCATTGGGAGTATGTGAGAACGCCTATTGGGAGAGGTAAGAGAGGTAGCAGGACTTGAAGAATTAGAAGGGCTTATATGAACAGATATGGGAAAGATATCCAGGTCAAGAAAGCAAAGTCACTAACTGGGGAACAGGGCAGGGTGAGACTGGGAAACAGCAATGGGAGGGAGCAGATGCCCCTATCTTACACAACTCTTTGGATACAGCTGGTCTCTGAGTACCTGTAGTCACGGACCTCCGGTAAGGCCTACTGTGATTTTTACAGACACAAGAACTGAAGAAACGGAAATAGACCATGATTTCAGCCAAAATAAGGCCCAAAACAAAAGTTCAGAGTTAAGATAAGGGAATAATAGTTAGAGATTAAAGTTTGTGAAAGTGAAAATGGTTGGGGAGACAGAAAAATAACAGAAAAATACAAAGCTCAATGATCCGTAATCTTGCCAGCCACCCTCACATACACAAAACCACAAAGCAGGGAGAAAAAGGCAAAGAAGGACCAATGCTCGCAGCCTCGGGGCTGGTCCATTACACAAAGAAGGAAGATGGCCACCCTTCTGCCAAATCCATCTGTATGGTCATTTAAAAGTGGGCGACTGAATGAATGAACTCACTGAATTGCAGTATTTCTATGGAGTTTCGTAACATTCCTTCCAGTAGTCCCCAAACAATACCCCAACTGAAATTCAGCAGTATGAACAAAAAGAAAGAAGAAATAAATTCAGCAGTATTTGCAAAGTCTCATCATCAAAGCACCCAGGGACAACATGCCAAAGGATAATACCCCAGAGGAAAAGCCCCCCGCCCCAGGCCCCCTTTACCTGTCTAGAACATGTTCAGTCTCAGGATTCATTTACAATCCGCGTCCTGAGGTGCTGTGAATTCCAGCGGCTGTTTTCTAGCACCAAGTAACATCCTAGCATGTTCCTCAGAGAACACTCAGCTCCAGCACGTGTGTGATGCTTGGGCCCACTCGGATCCCTTACCGGATAGGCTCATAGGTAACAATCATTGCACTTATGATGTGATGCTGCCATTTCCCCTCACACTGCCAAACAGCTGTCCCTGGGGCAGATTTGGAGGCTGTGTAAAGTGCTAATGGAAAAATCTGGTGGCAAAGGGCATCAGTGTTTTGCAATTAATTTTTTTTTTTCCTGTAAGCTGCATTGTTGAAATGGTTTGACATGCAAACCATCCCTCCCTCCCCCACCAGTGTACAGACTTCCAGGTCTCCACCCTAGCGTGTTCTAAAAATCAGTGTATCATCAGGCTGATGATTCACCACTTGAAGAGGTGGGGCACCGGTTGGGGTACATGCTACATAAGCTCAGCAGGTACTTCTGCCTCCTCTGCCAGGTCACAAGAAGACAAACCAGTCTTTGCCCTCACAGCTGAGGGGGAATATGCCAAACAGGTTGCCCCAAAAAACATATTCATCGTGCGTCCCTGAGTTTAATAAAGCATCCCAGTCAATCCACCTAAAAATGCGGAGGGAAAAATAAATAAATCAGCTGCACCATGTTGGGTACACAGACTTACATGAGGGGGATACTGAGAACAGAGGAAGAGAGAACTTTTTTCTGGTTTTAGTTAGAAAAAGTAAGAGTTGATGCACATGAGTAGGGTTTTTAAGATATTAAGCACTGGGCATATACGTTACTGGAAATACCTCATGTCTCTCTTTTATGTTTTCAGTTTGGAATATTCTTCCCCCGTTTCTTCCTGGACAGTCTTAAATGTACCTGCTGTACAGAAACACTTCAAATGCCTTGGCCTAATGGACAGTGGATGCAAATGGAAAAGGCACTCAGTAAAGTGGGCAGGGATGGGAAAATTGGGCAGGACAAGCTGAATCAATGTTTTCACAAAATTATTTGCAAAGCTGATGGATGGGATTTATCAACTAAACCAAATATTGTGAGACTAAATTCAGAAAGCCACACAGCTATCTTTTGATTCTGCCTAACAGAGATCATGTCCAAAGTATAAAAGATCCCTGAGAGAAAACTTTTCCAATGGAATAAAATCATGTAAAAGGAACTAAAATAAACTCAGTACTAGTAACTATCAGTAGCAAACTGTTTCCATAAGTGGTTACTCTAGTACTACCTCCTTTAAGTAAAGGTTTGTGTGGTGAAATTCCAATTCCACAACCTCTGATCCAGTTGGGAGGGAAATCAGGGATCAGGCAAATCTGGCCATAAACAAGGTAAGAGTACAAAGATTTAACTGTCAGGATAAGAACAAATCCTACAAATCCAACAATTTGTCCCTTAGGCACAGCTCTCCCTTATGTCTGTAGTTCTGTTTTGCTATCTGTTGATTAGAGTGGCCTTCTCATTTTTATAGAATATTATTTAATCTGAGTTTCAGCCATGGCTTGCTTTAACTAGGATAAGAAATCTGGTCACTAGATATATTTTTAAATCTCAAAATAGCAGCGTACTTATTTTTAAGTGGTGAGATAACTCATCGTATAGAACTACCAGCTGCGATGACTAATGCTATATGTACAAATGGGCTGCATTTCAAAAACTTGTGTTTTCAGGATTCATAATGAACTGCAGCTCAAAAGCAGAACCAGGCTTAGCCTGTAAAACATGAGCATACTTTTCCTAAAGCATGTGGAAATGAGTAACTCAGTTAAGGCTCACTCCAAAAATATCCAACAGAGAAGCCAAGGAAGGAAAAAGAAAATAGTCTGCTTTTGGTTTTTTGAACTTAGAATTTCTACAACTGTTTGAATCAATCTTATAAAATCTGATTTCCTCGATGGGTCTTCTTAAAGGTTTTATTAGAGAAGTCTACCCAATGCAATTAATTTTTTTTTTTTTTTTTTGGTCAGGAAAGAGCAAGAACTTATCGTTTCTGTGAATTTGAGAATTATGATAATATTTTTCATGCCAGATCAAATCAAACCACCTTTTACAGAAAAGGAGCCAAAGAGTGGCTGTGAGCTTTAGTCACGATCATTTTCTTCCAAGCCCATACAAATCTTTCTCAGAAACTGCACAAAGGAGATGAACTGAAATTATCCCAGACACAGGAAGAAGGCAAACCCTGGAAAAGGAAGCAAATGAGCTAGATCTTTGATGGGCTCAGCTAGCCCACCCAACTCATTCAAGAAAGAGGGGAAGTGCATAGTCAGAAGTAAATGCCAATACTCACAACGAGAAGTCTGCTGAGGAAGAGCAGAGCACAGAGTTTTCAAATCCTTGTAGGAAGGGCTGTTTTAATCCTTTGACTGGCTACCCAGTCTCTTAGAATAATAGCAACAGCTCGAGTTCTTAACACAGCGAATCTCCCTGTTGGGTGTTTATTTTGTATGTATTTTTTTTCTTTCTTTCTTGTTGGCACCTATAAAGTTGGTACGGGGCAAAAATCCCCAACCAAAGGGTTTCTTTGCCCAGTACCCAGGAGCAGGAGCACAGATTTTCTCCTTCCTACACTCAAATAGGCTGGTACTCACTGGAAGATAAATCATCCTTTCTTGGCTTAGCTGGAGAGCTAATCGCCTGTCTGAAATCTGATGCTTAAGCCATTATGACTGGCTCAAGGCTTGGAGCAAGAAAGCTTATAAGGTGAAGCTGGCTACAGGTTAAAAGAAAGCCTTAAGAGTTTATGAAACAAGCAAGCTCTGATGAGTGAGGGGCTTTTCAAAACCTCTCCGGGGGCTGGGTGAATTCTGGGGTTCTGATTAACCAGACAGGCAAGACTTCAAAACCCAGGGTGTCCCCTATTTGTAGGTGGTCCCAGCATTTTAAGGGTTATGAAATTGAAATCTAAGAAGTGGTTACATTATCTCCTCAAACACCACCACTATAAGAAAATTATTTCATCTATAAACTTCAGTGTGAAATTAGCCTTCAAAAGACTAATAACTACAGTTTCATTGAAAGTTGAAATGCATAATCTAATTAAATGCAATTATTAAACACACTAATACTAGGATGAAGCTGTATGATGCAATAAATAAAGGAATTAGAATACGTTTATTAATTTGAAATAATCCATACCAAGAAAAAAAATAACTTACCAACATAATCCCTATCAGGGAGGACGTTTTATTTTTAACCACTGTACTTTAGGGTTTTACGCAGTTTTCTGAAATACATCCTTTTCACTTGATCTGTTTAATCAGAACTTCACAGATAGCACACTTCTGATTTTAAATGGCAACATAATAAATAACCTTGAACAAAGGAAAAACGTTCTACATGTCCAACTTCTGGCTTAGTCACTAGCTGTGTGAGCTCAGCAACTTGTGTTTTGTCATCTGAGAATATGGAAGGAAGGTTGGACAACTGAAATGAAAAGACGCCTTTCAGTTCTTACCTACATGTTTATGGCAGGCTCCTCCCTATGTGTTTATGTTTTACCCTCTCATCTATTCTAATAGTCTCCAACACACTACTTATGGGAGAATACAAAGCACAAATGAGAACACACATTTTAATCCTTCTGCAAATTCATTCAACCAGGAGACCCTGAAAAGTCACGGAGGGTACCCATGAATTAAAACAGCCGTAGTTGCTAATCAGCCAACCCTCTGCCTTCGGGGTAATGCTAACACAGATGACAGGTCTAAGACTCACCACCATGGGTACACCGCCTCTGCTGTGCTGTGTGTTTCCTTACAGATGATCTCAGAAAACACCAGGTTGGTTCTAGCCAGACCAGTCAGTGCAAACTAGTCTTACACTTGACAAATAGCACGTAATTCCTGCTATCAGGTTCACTGCAGTGGGCTCAGAGTTCTGTTTGAGAAACGCTCCTGCCCAGAAAAATATTTACACAAGCAAGAGTGGGGTACACCGCACTGCAGCATCCTGCGTACCCGGCCATGAGTCTGGCTCTCTCCGACTGACCCGGTCTTATCAGTGGCCTTTGTACTCATTTAAGATCAGCATAGAGACAAAAGCTGGAGCCAAATAACTGACCAAGATAACAAGATTCAAGCCCCACAACAGTTACTAAAGCCATGAAAACACTGTGCCCTTTAACCCAGTCATCCTGCTTCTTTGAAATTGTTGGGAAATAATAAAAAAGGAGGAGAAAAATGACCAGGCAAGATGTTCTCTGCAACATCATCTACCATAGGGAAAATCTGGGGGCAGTCCAAACATCCAAACAAAAAAAGAATAATTCAGCTGCTAGAAACACCATAAGGAATATTATACAGTCATCGAAAATAATAATTTGAAAACTGTTTTCCATGAAGACTTGGAAAAATGCAAAGGATGTTAAAGTCAAGAGCTGATAACCAAATCTATAAAAGCTTATTGAAACTGTTTTTAAGTTTGTTAGCCTGAAAAGGATGAAAAAGAAATACTAAAAATAAGACCTAGTGTGGAATTTTGAGTAATTCTTCTCTTCTGGTTTCCTATCAAGTTTTATGTTATCATTAATTTAAATAACTTTTTTTCTTTTTTTTTTTTTTGAGACGGAGTCTCACTTTGTCACGGAGGCTGGAGTGCAGCAGCACTGTGTCGGCTCACTGCAACCTTCGTCTCCTGAGTTCAAGCAATTCTCCTGCCTCAGCCTCCCGAGTAGCTGGAATCACAGGCGCCCACTACCACACCCAGCTAGTTTTTATATTTTTAGTAGAGATGGATTTTCACCACGTTGGCCAGGCTGGTCTCAAGCTCCTGACCTCAGGTGATCCACATGCCTTGGCCTCCCAAAGTGCTGGGATTACAGGCGTGAGCCACCACGACCGGCCTAAATAACATTTTAATGCAATTCAATAAGCATCTTTAACAAATAAATATGTATCTGTCTGAAAAAATACATATCCAGGCTGTAAAAAAAGAAATAGCATGAGGGAAAAGCTATAATCAATTGGGGAAGGCAACTATTAGCAAAAATAAAGATGATAAGAGCAGGCATAAAAAGTCACCTCCCAGTGCTCATCCGTTTATGTCATTTAACTGGGTTTAATGAGGATGTTAATACCACTCTGGCCCCAATATCATGGCATCCAGCAGGGCCTGACATGAGGGTACCTGGGATGCTTCCTGATCAGCAGCTCGTGACAAGGACAAGAGAACAAGGGGAATGGTGCTATCCCCTGATATCTGACCAGAACTTCATGTTTTAAAACGTGTTTTTACAGCTATTATTTTTTCCCCGCACAACCACCTTGTGAAGAAGCTAGGATAGCTATTATTATCTTTCTTTCACAAATAAGCCACCTGTTATTTGGCTTCTAAAGCATATCTAAGCTCTAATTAAAGTTTCACAACATTAATTAGTGTGTAGAGAGGTATCAATCAGTGCATCCAGTTTACAACATGATTCAGAAACTTGGGGAAAAAGCAGACTGCCTCATCCCTACACCCCAAAGAAACACAGCTATTTTCCTCACCAACGATCACCATTTACTTCCTAGCTGGCTATGAGAGAACAGTCAAGAGCAATTTATGATGCTCTTATCTCCTTAACAAAAGACATCACAGTACTGTTAGCAGTACCATAATAAAATGTTTTTTGTTTTTTGCCTTAGAGATAGGGTCTGGCTCTGTCACCCAGGCTGGAGTGCAACGGTACCATCATAACTCACTGCAGCCTCAAACTACTGGGCTCAAGCAATCCTCCCATCTCAGCCTGAGTAGCTGGGACGACAGGTGCATGCCACTATGCATGGCTAATTAAAAAAAAATTTTTTTTCTAGAGATGGATTCTGGCTATGTTGCCCACACCGGTCTTGAACTCCTGGCCTCAAGCAATCCTCCCTCCTCAGCCTTCCAAAGTGTTGGGATTACAGGTCTGAGCCACCCCATCTGGCCTAAAATGTTTTAAATTAATGAAAACAATACTGTACCAATCAAGAGAAGTAGGATGGAGGATCTCGTGAAAAAGAGATAAGTAATGATTGATTTTGATGGGCCGATGGTAAGGAAGGGCAAGGGGTGCAGTCTGGAAGGGGTACACAGGAACGGCTGCACACACAAGTAGAACACCATTAAACTGAATTTTAGATAAACAGTGAACACTTTTTTAGTATTTTTTTTTTCTGGCAACCGTGTACACAGGAGACTTCAACTTTCCCAAGAAGGTACAATCCTTGAGGGCAGAAATTTTTGCCTCTTTTGTTCACTGCTGTATCCCCAGCACCTAAAACAGCACATAGTAGGTGCTCATGTATATCTGGCTTATATTAATAAGGTTTATTTCTTAAGCTAAGTGGTGTGTACAAAGGTGCCTGTTATATAACTTTCACACATTTTGTATGTCTGAAGTGTGGCATAATACATTTTACAAATTACAGATTAATGAACAGCTCGTTTTAAAAGCAGTTTCTTTTACCCAGCCTCAGTGAAGGACTCCAAGGGGAAGTCAGAGTATAAAAGGTTGTGAATCACCCCTTACCCCATTTAAATGTTACATGGGGATGTCAACTTGAGATGATCAGTCGTCGGATGTATTGTGTGCCAAGGGCATGGGTTGGCCTTTCCCAGAGGCTCCTCTTTTGCTTGTTTTATTACTAAGACTATGGGAAGTGCTTCTTTTGCCACTGCCCTGACTCCATCGTCACATGAAATTTCCCCTCACGCTCTATGGAGCCCAAGCAGCAATTTTTTGAAATTGAAAAAACATATAATTTACTCCACATCTAAAACTGCTACTAAACCCAAATAGCTTATCCTTTTCTCATAGGAGACCAGTAATTGGGCCTCACTAGCTGCCATGAAGCCCTCTTTATCTCATCTTCATCTAGGTTCTCTAAATGTTATTTACATGCATAGAAGTGTATTTATAACCTGCATCTCTTACATTGAGTATTTTTTTAAACACTGGAGAGGTGTTTCTTTTGTAATACAAAGTGGGAAAAGGTAAAGGAATGATTTTTATTAACATATTCTCAGCCATGTGAAATATATAACATTTGACGACTATATAAAAAATAGGAAGACATTTATTTCTAGGTGGTATTATCACCAGTAATTCTTCCTTTTGTTTTGTTTTGTTTTGAGACAATATGACATGCATCTATACTTTTAAATTTTCAGCTGGGTGCGGTGGCTCATGCCTGTAATCCCAAAGTGCCCAGGTGGGCAGATCACCTGAAGTTATGAGTTCAACCCCAGCCTGGTTAACATGGTGAAACCTCATCTCTACTACAAATACAAATATTGGCCGGGCATGATGGCATGGGCCTGTAATCCCAGCTACTTGGGAGGCTGAGGCACAAGAATTGCTTGAACCCAGGAGGCAGAGGTTGCAGTGAGCCAATATCGCGCCACTGCACTCCAGCCTGGGTGACACAGCGAGACTCCATCTCAAAAAAAATTTTTTTTTTCTATGAGTGTCATATATATGGTGTACACACATTTGTGTTTGTATATACATATATGTATGTATATGTGTATTACTATGTGTGTATATACATATACAGACACATACACATATATGTATGTTTGCGTATATATTACTGTTTATGGTTAAATCTCTAACTATATTTGCTTATAGACATACAGGGGTCATGGTGACTAGAATAAGTAAAAAAAATCTTCCCCTGCACAGTCCAGATAACTGTCTGCAGTAACAACTCATACTCTGACACCCTGAAAATCACAAATCAGAGAGCTTTCTTTTGCTTTCAACCTCAATGCCCAGACCTGTTAGGCAGGATACCAGGTGGGAAGGAAAAGTTACAGCTTGCTTATTAGATCTCAGGAACAAAGAAAAAAGGTAAGTACAGAAGAAACCAAGTTGGAAAGGAACTAGTGGGGTAGGTATCTAAACCCATGAAGAAAGGATTTTGCCCAAGGCACCAGAAGAAGGTTGAGGTCTTGAGGCACCAATAACCTTAAACACCCCTTCTCCTGAGCGTGTCAATGGAAGCAAATGGAGGGCAAGGGAGGAAACCACATCATCAGAGGGAATTGAAACCCACCCACTACACTTGAAATTTCATAATGTTTCAATCTCCTCTCTCACCAAATATTTTACTGGAGAAAGTCATCATAATTCTGATTTATTTTATTTTATTTTTTGATATGGAGTCTCACTCTGTCACCCAGGCTGGAGGGCAGTGGTGCAATCTGGGCCCACTGCAACCTCTGCCTCCCAGGTACCAGCCATTCCTGTCTTAGCCTCCTAAGTAGCTGGGATTACAGGCATGCACCACGATGCCTGGCTAATTTTTGTATTTTTGTAGAGATGGGGTTTCGTCATGTTGGCCAGGCTGGTCTTGAACTACTGACCTTGGGTGATCCATCCCCCTCGGCCTCCCAAAATGCTGGGATTACAGGTGTGAGCCACTGCCCATAATTCTGATTTTTCTTACTTCATTTACGGTAAGTCCCCGAACTTCTCTGTGACATTACACAGGGATGATGATGACAGTAAAACAATAGCTTAATCTCATTAGATTATTGTGAGGATTAAGGATGAAAACGCAGGCAAGCATTTTAGGCACCATGGTGCATATTAAGTGTTCAATGAATGTTAGATATTATCATTCACGTCTTTATTATTGATAGCAGTCCCACAGCAGAATCTATAAAAGTCTCAAGAAGCTGGGCAGTAAAAAGGTCAAAAATGGAATGGACAGGGAAAGACCAGTCGTCCCAGAACAAACAGCTGAGTTTATCTGGGTTTGAGTTATCGTGTTCTACCCAGATGAGACACTTGCAGCTGAGACTGCTAGAATAAAAAGTCACATTCATGGGCTGGGAATGCCCACTTTAGAGGTCACTTCCTGCTGCTGTCTTCAGAAGTGCTTTATGGCTTACATAGCTCCTGTAAGTATGTTTCTGGTGCGCTCACTGGTCCTCAACCGGCAGGTGGACATACTTACCGATGGCTTACATGTGGAGAAATAGCCCTGCCCAGTATTGCACGGTTAGTGCTGGAACTAGGACTCAAACTCAGGTTTCCTGGCTCCGATTCTACACTTGCTCCAGTATATAATGTGGTCATTTGAAGGTGTACAGAGCCAGCAGAGGTAGGACTCTGGACTTAGACGCTCAGAAAAAATTTCTGCATAGACGATTACTGTTCTCACTCATTCAGCTATTTGGCAGACAACTCAAAAGAGAAATGAACATTTGCTATGTTGGGCAGGTTGTCCCCATGGCGATGTGTCTCTTAGGAGGATCTTCTCTGCATTTGGTGTACAGATTTCTCCCAAATCTCACAGAAGCAATATTGGAACAGAAAGTGAAACTACATAAGTCTCTAATATAACCAAAATAAGAATTCAAATACAGGTCTTTATGATTCATAATATGGCTTGTTGCATATTCCTAAGAGAATCACTTTACAGAACATATACTTCTGTTCCCTCCTTTCTCTTTGTTTAGCAACATCAAACAAAAGCTGCTTGGAGTGGATACTAGGAATTGGTTTTAAGCATCCAGACTAATTTCCTCTCTCCTCATTCAATCCCTCAGAAAGAAGTGCAAGAGGAGTATACATTACATTTGCATCAGCATTCAGGATTTACATTTGTCTTTCAACACTTCAACAGAATTGACTTAGGTAATAATTTACTCAACTGATTTCAATGCAGGACTCTAAGATAAAAGCAAATTTTCTGAGAGTAAAACAAAACAAACCGAAACTTCAATGGACGGAAAATTGCTTTGAAATCCCAGTTATCTAGGCAACTTGCTATTATCCGTTCATTATTAAAGAGAATAAAAAATTAGTTTGAGAAAAGACATACATTTAACACACACACGCCAGAGCACAGGGTTACCTGAGGCACTGCCGTTAACCTTTGTGGTGTGAGCCATGCTGGGTTGAGTCCAATGAAAGATCCAGAAAGGAGTGAGGAGTCATGCAAATTTTATGCATCAAGTTCTCAAAGGCATTCAACCTGAAACAATAAAGAGAGCCCCATCAAAAAGGATCATTTAAAAAATGTACAACACCGAATCTTAGACTTCCGTTTACAAAGATGACTGTTAACAGAGAAAGCAAATTGGAATAGGGGGAGAAAGACTGTAGATCCAGGAGGTGGCTGCATTGGACCTGGCAGTATGGAGATAACACCCACGGATGTACCAGTGGCTACATACTGAAAGGAGGTGTCTACACATAATACTCTATGGGAAACAAAATTGGTTCTCTAGAAATGTGACTATTTTAGGAAAGTGGTCACCAAATGCAAATGACCTCCTAATGTGTAGCACTCTACAAAATATTTTTGGTTTTTAAGCATATTTTCCTTTCCAAATTCTGGTTCAAAAAGTTCATTTATTCAACTGCAATTTCAAAGCAATTATTCCACCAAATGTTTACATTTTTAAAAAGATCAGCTTCATGGAAATTCTTTTGAGATATCTGAAGTCTTTCTACCAATGCCTCTTTCTTACACGCAACCACCTTTCTAAAACACAAATCTGATCCAGTCAGTCCTCCTCCTCTTAAAACAAACAAACAAAAATTCATTATCTCCCACTGTGCTGTTGGATAAACTTCAAACTGTTAGAAGCATTCGAACCAGAGCAACTCCATCTTGAATAGGGGCTAGAGAAAATAAGGCTGAGACCTTTATTTTAAGTCTACATTCGCAGGAGGTTAGGCATTCTCAGTCACAGGATGAGACAGGTCGGCACAAGACACAGGTCACAAAGACCTTGCTGATAAAACAGGCTGTGGTAAAGAAGCCAGCCAAAACCCACCAAAACCAAGATGGAGATGAAAGTGAACTCTGGTCATTCTTACTGCTCATTATACGCTAATTATAACGCATTAGCATGCTAAAAAAACACTCCCACCAGCACCAGGACAGTTTACAAATGCCATGGCAATGTCAGGAAGTTATCCTATATGGTCTAAAAAGGGGAGGACCCCTCAGTTACAGGAACTGCCCACCCCTTTCCTGCAAAACACAAGAATAATCCACCTCTTGTTTAGCATCAAGAAGTAACTGTTAAGTATAATCAGTTGAGCAGCCCATGCTCCTGCTCTGCCTATGGAGTGGCCATTCTTTACTCCTTTACTTTCTTAATAAACTTGCTTTCACTTTACTCTATGGATTCGCCTCTAATTCCTTCTTGTGAGAGATCCAAGATCTTGGGGTCTGGATTAGGACCCCTTTCCAGTAACAAAATGATAGAGCATGGCACATAGTTTTGAAACACTGGGGTCCACATTGGGCAATACATTCATTTTATATTAATATTTCTATTTAAAAGTTACCTGAGATTACTATAATAAGACTTATATTTCAATCACAAAATTTAAAACAAAAAAAGAAAAAAAAGAAAAAAAAAACAAAAAAGAACACTGTTTCCCCTTTGGTTTTTGCAAATACCTTCTGAAAAATACTAGCAAATAGTAAACAATAGTACACACAGAAATTCCATTTCCATTGTGCCCAAACTCTGACTCTAGACCCATGAAATCAGAAGAACTTGGGTGAAACAAATTCTAAGTTGAGAATTAAAGTGTCAATTCAGAAACCCACATGACCTCTTAACAACAGACTAAAATAATATCTGTATACGCTAATTCTAATGCAGCCATTGAAATCATATAAGTTTTTAATAAGGTAAAATATTCAAAGTATGTTGGTTAAAAGAAAAACAAAATTGTATACTATCCTAAACCTAATTTTATTAAAAATATGTATGTGTATATGTACATATTTAATTTAAACGATGAGAAGTAAATGTACCAAAATGTTCACTGTGGTTGCCTCTGGGTGATGAAATCATGGATTTTAGCTCTTTTCTTACTTTTGTAATAATAATTATTAAAAATAAATATTTAGGCCGGGCGCGGTGGCTCACACCTGTAATCCCAGCACTTTGGGAGGCCGAGGTGGGCAGATCACCTGAGGTCAAGAGTTTGAGACCAGCCTGACCAACATGGCAAAACCTCGTCTCTACTAAAAAATACAAAAATTAGCCAGGCCTGGTGGTGCATGCCTGTAATCCCAGCTACTCGGGAGGCTGAGGCACCAGAACCACTTGAACCTGGGGGGAAGAGGTTGCGGTGGGCCGAGACTGCACCACTGCACACCAGCCTGGGCAACAGAATGAGACTGTCTCAAAAAATAAAACTAAAAATTTAGACCCTTTCTGTCAATGTTGTTTTGTTTGCTTTAAAGCCCTCAGGGAAAAGAAAAAGTATTTTTTAAAATGCTATTCAAAAAAGGAAACCATCAGGCTACAATCATGAAGATTATAAGGGGTCAGAAATATAAGTAAATAAAAAGGAAGGAAAAGGAAATGGCTGACTGCTTTGATCACACAGGGTGAGAATTTCTTGCCACTTAGTGAAATTTTCCTCATTGTTTAAATGGGTTTGCACCACAGTTCAAAGCTAACTACTATGAAAGCAACTCAGTGTAAACTCAAAAGGACACTTTTTTCTCTCTCTTTTTTTTTTTTAAACAGATTGCTTCTGACAAGCCTGCCCCCTGCATGGCTTTTCCAGCTACACTGACTAGCATTGTGTTCACCTGGAGAGAGGAGATTCTAAACTGTCCACTCCCTGCTGACCCTTAGTTTCTGGCTGGTGGCACACCAGGAGGATAGGACGGCTCCAGTCTCCCTGATGAAGGGGTAATCACCTGACTTTCTCTTGGAAACAGAGGCACTGGTTCAGGTCCACAACACAGAACTTGGAGAGCAATAACCTTTGTGTGAGCAGTCATTGCTGGCTGAATCAAAAGGCAGGCTTTAGGGATAAACACTGTCTTTTAAGAATAGAAGTGAATGTCTATACATTTCTGACAAATGCAGATTTATTAAAAAAAAAAAAAAAAAAAAAAAAAGAGGAGACTGGGAAGACCAGAGAGGGAGGGGTGGGCAAATGAAGGGGCAAAGGAAAGAAGCCCAGTTTCTGGAATTATTCAACTAAGTATGCTTTTAAAAGCTAACAACCACAAAACCCTAAGCCAAACCCTGTTTACTGGCCCCTTGCTAGCCTTGTGTGTTTGCATTCTTGCTCCATAACGGCTTGTAAATACCACCATGTAAAACCTTGAAGACAAACAGAAGACAAGAAGGGACAAGCTACATGTGCTAGGGGTGAATGAAGTATGTGTCAAGGTATTTGGATGGAGATGTGCCCAGAATCTTCCCAGTCAAGCTTAATAAACTTTGGCCCAAGGTCAACTCCTGTTATTGAAACTCTTTCATCTGGCAGAAGATCTTTTTCTCAGATCCAAATTGGTGCCTCTCCCCCTTCCCCAAACTGAATAATAAAACCAAAATAAGGAGGAAGCCTAAAATTAGGAACTATAAGCATATCACTGGTAAAATAACAAGACACTGTCGGCCGGGCGCAGTGGCTCACGCCTATAATCCCAGCACTTCGGGAGGCCGAGGTGGGTGGATCACTTGAGGCCAGGAGTTTGAGACCAGGCTGGCCAACATGGCAAAACCCCATCTCTACTACAACTACAAAAATTAGCTGGGTATGGTGGTACACGCCTGTGATCTCAGCTACTTGGGAGGCTGAGGCACAAGAATCACTTGAACAGGGAGGCAGAGGTTGCAGTGAGCCGAGATCATGCCACTGCATTCCAGCCTGCACAGCAGAGTGAGACCCTGTCTAAAAAAAAAAAAAAAAAAGAAGACACTGTCACTGGGTATGGATCCTGGCAGTGTCTATGCAAAGAGAACAGTTGTATATTGTGTATTGATTTTTCTCAGTTATTGTTCATGCCGACAGGCGGCCTCAAATTGTGAGGGCTCATTCTTCTTAATGCTATGCAGATTCTTATGTCGGTGCATTGTATAAACCAGAAAAGGTTTGGCCACAGTCCATTCCTGTGTTACAGATCGATAAATTGCTTCTTTTCTCCCTCATAGGACAGTGCAAACCAGTAAATCTTAAGTGGTACAATGGTGGCTTAGTTCTCCTAGCTAAGAAAAAAAAGACTCCTGTGAAAGGATTTAGGAAAATACATCAACAGAGAAAATAAAGAATTTGTCTTCATCTCTATTTATTTCAGGAGACTGAAGGATGCTGATGCATGTTTTAGTAGATCGCGAAGCAAGGTACAATGAATGACAGAACCATTTCATGAGCTGACCCCATAAATACTTTACATTAGCTAAAATGATACAAATATGAAAAACAGCACACTAGAACTTTGATAAAAATACACCAATGCAAACAAGTAGTTACATAAAATTGAGATTTGATATATACTCTAGCACTGCTAAACTATCAAATGCCACTATCTGAGTTAGAAACAAGATAATGCTGATGATAATATTGATGGTGATGTTGATGGCAGCTAATGTTAATAGACCTCTTACTATTAGTTATTGAAATACAAAATGTCACCCAAAGTGTATCATTAAGTACTACTAATAAAAAAGATGTCACTAATTAAATGATAAAATGCTAATTAAGAAATTACATTCATTATAAGACACATCCTCATTTCAGAGGCCACATGAGAAAAATGCATATCTTACAACTGATGCAATTGTTACATTCAAGGGACTTTTAAAAACACTCAACAGTTATTACCTTGTTTAAACTTCACAACAACCCTACAAAGTATTACCCCTTCTCTCCACTGTATACAGAAGAAACAAGCACAGAAGAACTTGCTCACATCACACAGCTAGTATGACAGCGCTGACATTAAAGCTGAGCAATTCAGCCCTAGGGTTCTTGTGATTATGTGATTTAGAGTAAGGGCACTACTGTTTTAACAAATGAGAACTAAGGGCATAAATGAGTGATGCATATACGTAAGGTAGTCACCTTAGTTACGTACATGCTTACTGCAAGGAGGCTTTAAGCAAATCCTTTTTAGATAAGAAAGCTGCATCTCAGAATTTTATGTAATTTTTTTTTTCTTTTTTTTCTTTTTTGAGACGATGTCTTGCTCTGTCACCCAGGCTGGAGTGCAGTGGCGCAATCTCAGCTCACTGCAACCTCCACCTCCCAGGTTCAGGCGATTCTCCTGCCTCAGCCTCCCAAGCAGCTGGGATTACAGGTGTGTGCCACCATGCCCAGCTAATTTTTGCATTTTTAGTAGACATGGGGTTTCACCATGTTGGCCAGGCTGGTATAATATGTTTTTAGGGCAACTGTATTTGCAACCTTATTCCTTGGAGTAACACATTTAAGAGCCCGAAGTACTTACATGACACACAGGAAATTTTTCTCGGTACTTAACCAGTACACTCTTTCTCTTTTTTTTTTTTTTTTGAGACAGAGTTTCGCTCTGTCACCCAGGCTGGAGCACAGTGGCACCATCTCGGCTCACTGCAAGCTCCGCCTCCCGGGTTGACGCCATTCTCCTGCCTCAGTCTCATGAGTAGCTGGGACTACAGGCACATGCCACCACGTTCAGCTAATTTTTTGTATTTTCAGTAGAGACAAGGTTTCACCATGTTAGCCAGGATGGTCTCGATCTCCTGACCTTGTGATCTGCAGGCCTTGGCCTCCCAAAGTGCTGGGATTACAGGTGTGAGCCACCGCGCCCAGCCCCAGTACACTCTTTTCTAGACTGCACAGAATTAGTAGAGCAGCCTTGATTATCAACCTTGTTCTTTATATGAATGTCAACTGTTTAAAAAATCAAATACTTTCTACACTGAAAAACAAAAAACAAAAAAAAAATTCCATCAGGTAGGTTCTAAATGCAATGGTAGGAGTTTCAAAAATGCATGAAAACTAGGGCAGGATACTGGAATCAGATTCTTGCCACTCAAAATAAGAATCATACTTTAAAAATGTAGATGAAAGCTGGCTTCACTCCTCCCCACAGAATAACCAAAATAAATATACATCAGCGAGATTATCACCAGCAATCTCCCAGAACTCATGAAAGAGAATGGGTCAGTTCCTGGGGCCATTGAGAAGTAAAAAAACAAACAACAACAAAAAAAAAAAACTCCAGCAGACAGTAAGAGAATCAGATTTTCATAACTGTGACACCCTTCCCCCAATCTGCCTGGTATCAAGCACAAGTAAAACTTCCCCCAACTCAGATTCTACACTAGAAAAAGTGAGATTAAGTTGGACACATAACTTGCTTATCATCTTGGCTTCTTTGGCAGGAGACCTATCCATGCCTCAACCCATGAGAAGCATCAGGAGTGCCTGAAGGGAGATACCACCCTGTGGACAGCGGGACACAAAGGGAGGAGGCAGGATTACCATCTCCAGCCCTGGAAGCTCCGCTCTGTAACTCAACCAAAGGAGATGCTAAATCAGAGTCGCTGTTCAGCAGCACTACGTTGTAGGAGGTAGATTCCACAGGTCTCTTGGGCATGAACTCCTAGCCAGCCCTTCCATACCACAGGGATAGCTCCTTTGGAACCTCCCCCATTCCAGCCAGGCAATCCTCTGATCCTTTGCTAAAAGAACAGAGGCAAACCTGGGTTTTAAGTACCATCTAGTGCTGAAAAAGAGGCAATGACCTAGTGGGAAAAATGTGTAAGAAATTCAACCGATAAATTACAAATAATCTCTAAGCAAACATACCAGTAAAAACCAAAACAGACTAGACAGAGAAGACTGGAATAAATAATAAATCCTTTAACGCAAAGACACAGACATATATTCATAAGAACATGGAACCATGACCTCCCCAAATGTATAAAGCAAGGAACCAGTGACTGACCCTAATGAGATGATGATTCATGAGCTCTCTGACCAAGAATTCAAAATAGCAGTTTTATGGAAACTCAGGGATCTCCAAGATAACACAGAAAGGCAATTCAGAAACTTATCAGAGGAATTTAATAGAGATTGAAGTGATAAAAAATCAAACGAATCTTGAAACTGAAAAATATATTTGCTAACTGAAAAATTTACTGGAGGCTCTCAACAGCAGAATGCATCAAGCAGAGGAAAGAATCAGTGAGCCCAAAGACAGGCTCTTTGAAATTACATACAGGAGAAAAAGTAAAATGAAGAGAAAGATATTATACAAACATTGCCTACAAGATATAGAAAATTACCTTAAAAGACCAAATCTAAGAATTATTGGTGTTCAAGAGAAAGTTGAGCAAGAGTGAGGGGTAGAAAAAAAGCTTACTCAAATAATAACAGAAAACTTTCCAAAATATGAGAAAAATATCCAGGTAGAGGAAGGTCAGAAAACACTAAACAGATGTAACCCAAATAAAACTACACCCAAGGCATATAATAATAAAACTCTGAAAGGTCAAGGACAAAAAGAGGATACTATAAGCAGCAAGAAAAAAGGAAGAAATAACATACAAAGAAACTCCACTTCATTTGGCAACACACTTCTCAGTGGAAACCATATAAGTCAGGAGGAAGTGGAATGATATTTTGAAAGGGCTGAAAGAAAAAACCCCAAAAAACCCTGCTATCGTCAAATACTTTATCCAGCAAACAGCAGAAATATCCTTCAAGGAGAGATAGTCTTTTTCTGACAAAAGCTAAGAGAATTTACCACCACCAGATCTGTCTTACAAGAAATGTTAAAGAGGGTTCTTCAATCTGAAATGAAAAAAACATTAATGTGCAAAAAGAAAACATTTGAAGGTATAAAACCTACAGGTAACATCAAGTATAGAAATCCCCAGAATATTCAAATACTGTAATTGTCACGTGCAGTCCACCCATAAGTTACCCATAAGTCTAGTATGACACCTAGAAGACAAATCTATCAAAAACCATAACAGCTACAGCAACCTGTTAAGAGACAGGCAATATAAAAATACGTAAATTGAGACCAACAGAAGTCAAAATGTCAGGGGATGGAATTAAAGATGGAGGGTTGTTTTACAGTTTTTTATTTATTCTTTTTTTGTGATCTAAGACAGGGATTTCCAACCCCTGAGCCATGGACCAGTACTGGTCTGTGGCATGTTGGGAACCAGGTCACACAGCACTGCCTGCTCCACCTCCTGTCAGATCATCAGCAGCACAGATTCTCATAAGAGTGCAAAAACCCTATTGCGAACTGCAAGTGCGAAGGATCTAGGCTGAGTGTTCCTTATGAGGATCTAATGCCTGATGATCTGAGGTAGAACAGTTTCATCCCAAAACCATCCCCACTGCCCGATCTACGGAAAAATTGTCTTCCATGAAACTGGTCCCTGGTGCCAAAACAGACTGGGGACTGCTTATCTAAGATAAGCTGTCATCTCTTTAAAATAACTTGTTATATCTGTAAGATGTTTTCTATAAGCCTCATGGTAACCACAATGTAAAAACCTATAATAAACACACTAAAAAAAAAAAATTAAAACATAGTTCCAGAGAAAGTCACTTAACCATAAAGGATGACAGGAAGAAAGGAGGAGAAGAGTTACAAAACAACCAGAGAATGGCGTGAACCCCAGGGGGCGGAGCCTGCAGTGAGCTGAGATCGCGCCACTGCACTCCAGCCTGGGTGACAGCGAGACTCCGTCTCAAAAAAAAAAAACAAAAACCAAAATTCAAGAAACAAAATGGTAATTCTCCATTCAGAAATTTATCAGAGAAATTTAACAAAGAGACATTATTCAAAAAACCAAACAGAAGTCTTAGAACTATTAATACATTTGATGGACTCAAATTCAGCTCCCAAGTATATAAAGCAAACATTAATGATACAAAGAGAGAGACTGTAACACAATAATAGTGGAGGAAGTCAAATACCCCACTTTCACCAATAAACAGATCATCTAGACAGAAAACAAAGAAACCATTGTATCAAACTACACATCAGACCAAATAGGTCTGATATTTATAAAACACTTCACGCAACTATTCAGAATACACATTTGTTTCATCAGTACATGGAACATTCCCCAGAATAAACCATATTTTAGGCCACAAAACAAGTCTCAACAAATTTTTAAAAGTAGAAATCACATCAAGTAGTTTTTCTGACCAAAATGGAATAAAACTAGACATCAATAACAAGAGGAATTTTGGGCTGGGTGTGGTGGCTCATACCTGTAATCCCAGCACTTTGGGAGGCTGAGGTGGGCAGATCATCTGATGTCAGGAGTTTGAGACCAGCCTGACCAACATGGCAAAACCCTGTCTCATTAAAAATACAAAAATTAGCTGGGTGTGGTGGTGTATGCCTATAATCCCAGTTACTTGGGAGGCTGAGGCAGGAGAATCACTTGAACCCAGGAGGTGGAGGTTGCAGATTGTGCCACTGCACTCCAGCCTGGGTGACAGAGTGAGACTCCATCTCCAAAAAACAAAAAACAAAAAAACCTTTGGAAATTATACGAAAACATGGAAATTAAACGACATGCTCCTGAATAAACAATGAGTTGATGAAGAAATAAGAACATTTAAAAATTTCTCAAAACAAATAAAAATGGAAACACAACATACCAAAAATCTATGGGATACAGTAAACACAGTACTAAGAGGGAGGTTTATAGCAATAAACATCTACATCAAAAAAGTTGAAAGACTTCTAAAAGACAACCTAACAATGCAGCATCTCAAGGAACTAGAAAAGCAAGACCAAGCCAAACCCAAATTTACTAGAAGAAAGGAAATAATAAAGATCAGAGCAAAAATAAATGAAATTGAGATTAAAACATTACAGAAGATCAACAAAACAAAAGTTTAGTTAAAAAAGAAAAAACTGACAAAACTTTAGCAAGACTAACTAAAAAGAGAGGACCCAAATAAATAAAATCAGAAACCAAAAAGATACAAAACAACAGAGACCACAGGAGTATAAAGAATCGTTAGAGACAATTGCCAACAAATAGAAAAATCTAGAAGAAAAAGATACGTTTCTGGACATATACAACCAAAATTGAACCATGAAGAAAGAGAAAACCTCGCTAAACCAATAGCAAGTAATAAGATCAAAGATAGAATTAAAAGTCTCCTATCAAAGAAAAGTCCAGGATCTGATGAATTCTACTAAACATTTCAAGAAGAACTATAATAATTCTACTCAAACTCTTAAAAAAAAAAAAGATTGGAGAGGAAGGAATGCTCAAACTCATCCTGCAAGGCCGGCATTACCCTGATAGCAAAACCAGGTAAGGCCATAATAATAATAATAAAAAAGACAATGATAGGTTAATTTCACGGATGAACACAGAAAAATCCTCAACAAAAAATATTAACAAACTGAGTTCAACAACATATTAAAAAGATCATTCAACATTATCAAGTGGGATTCATCCCAGGGATGCAAAGATCGTTCAGCACATGCAAATCAATAAATGTGATATACATTAACAGAACCAAGAACAAAAACCACATGATCATTTCAATAAGTGCTGAAAAGTATTCAATAAAATTCAATATCCCTTCTGATAAAAACCCTCAACAAACCGGGTACAGAGGAAACATACCTCAAAATAATAAAGGCCATATATGACAAATCCACAGCTGACCTCATACCAAACAGGGAAAATCGAAAAGCCTTTCCACTAAGATCTGGAACAAGACAAGGCTGTGCACTTTCACTACTTTCATCCAACGTAAAGTGGAAGTCCTGGCCAGACAGTTAGTCAAGAAAAATAAATAAAGGTATTCATATTGGAAAGAAAGAAGTCAAATTTGCTTTGAATGTAGATGACCGGATCTTCTATTTTTAAAAACCAAAAAACTATTAGAAGTAATAAGTGAATTCAGTAAAGTTGCAGGATACAAAGCCAACACACAAAATTCAGTAGCATTTATATATACCAATAGTGAACAAGCTGAAAAAGAAAGAAAGCAATCTAATCTATCATATCTACACAGAATGTAAAATACCCAGGAATCTTTTTTTTTTTTTGAGACAGGGTTTTGCTCTGTCACCCAGGTTGGAGTGCAGCAGCGTGATCACAGCTTACTGCAGTCTTGATCTCTTGGTCTCAAGCAATCCTCTGACTTCAGCCTCCCAAGTAGCTGCAACCACAGGCACATGCCACCACGTCTAGCTAATATTTTGATTTTTTTGTAGAGATGAGGTCACACTATGCTGCCCAGGCTGGTCTCAAACTCCTGGGCTCAAGCAATTCTCCTGCTTTCGCCTCTCAAAGTGTTGGGATTGCAGGTGTCAGCCACTGTGACTGGCCCCTAAGAATCAATTTAACCAAAGGTGTGAAAGATCTTTACAAGGATCACTATAAAACACTGATTAAATAAATAGAAGATGAATCAAAAAATGTAAAAGATATTATTCCATGCTCATGGATTGAAAGAATATTGTTAAAATGACAATCCTACCCAAAGCAACTTACTGATTCAATGTAATCCCTATCAAAATACCAATGATACTCCCCATAGAAATAGAGCAGACAATCCTAAATTTTATATGGAACCACAAATAACCAAAGCAATCTTGAGCGAAAAGAGCAAAGCTGGAGGCCTCACACTACTTGACTTAAAAATATACTACAAGGCTATAGTAGCGAGATCAGCACGGTACTGGCATAAAAAACAGACACAAACACCAATTGAATAGAATAGTGAACCCAGATATAAATTCATGCCATTTGCAGCCAACTAATTTTTGACAGAGATGCCAACAATATGCAACAGGGAAAGGACAGTCTCTTCAATAAATGGCACTGGGAAAACTGGACAACTATATGCAGAAGAATGAAACTAGACCTCTATCTCTCACCATGTACAAATATCAAATACAAATGGATTTAGACTTAAATCTAACGCCTGAAATTATAAAACTACTAAAAGAAAACATTGGGGAAATGCTCCAGGACACTGGTCTGGGCAAATTTTTTAAGTTCTCAAAAGCATAGGCAACAAAAGCAAAAATGGACAAATGGGATTACCTCAAGCTGAAAAGCTTCTGCACAGCAAAGGAAACAATCAACAAGGTGAAGAAACAACCCATAGAATGAGAGAAAGTATTTGCAAACTACCCATCTGACGAGATAAATAACCAGAATATATAAGGAGCTCAAACAACTCAATAGCAAAAAGTCACTAATCTGATTTTAAAAAGGGCAAAAGGCCTGAACAGATATTTCTCAACAGAGGACAAACAAATGACCAATGGGTATAAGAAGTGCTCAACATCAGTAAGTATCCAGAAAATGCAAATCAAAACCACAATGAGATATAATCTCACCCCAATTAGAATAACTTTTACCAAAAAAGACAGGGAATAACATGCTGGTGAGGATGTAGAGAAAGAAAAATCCTCACACATTGTTGGTGGGAATGTAAATTAGTACAGCCACTATAGAAAACAGTTTAGAGGTTCCTCAAAAATATAAACGTAGAATACTATATGATACAGCAATTCCACTACTGAGTATTTATCTAAAAGACAGAAAACCAATATATTGAAGAGAGATCTGTACTTGCATGTTTATTGCAGCACTATTCATATTAGACAAAATATGGAACCAACCTAAGTGTCCATCAATGGATGAATAAAGAAAATGTGGAGGCCAAGGCAGGTGGATCGCTTGAGTCCAGGAGTTCAAGACCAGCCTGGACAACATAGCAGGACCCCAACTCTACAAAATAATAATAAATATTTAAAAAGAAAATGTGGTACAAATACACCATAGAATATTATCCAGCCATAAAAAGAATTAAATTCTATTTGGAGCAAGATGGATGAAACTGGGGGTCATTATGTTCAGTGAAACAAGCAAAGCACAGAAAGACAAATATCGCATGTTCTCACTCCTATGTGAGAGCTACAAAAGTGAATCTCATGAAGATAGAGAGTAGACTGGTGGTTACCGGAGGCCGGGAAGGGTAGCGGGGATGGGGGATGAAGAGCAGTTGATTAATGGGTACAAATACACTTAGAAGAAATAAGACTTGGTGTTCGATAGATCAGTAGGATAACTACAGTTAACATTAATCCAGTGTATATTAATACACTGAAAATGGCTTGAAGAGAATAATTCAAATGCTCCTAGCATAAACAACAGATAAATATTTAAGGTGACTGATATCCCAATTATCCTGATTTGCTTATATGAATGTATCAAATTATCACATGGACCCCGAAAATATGTACATTTAATATATATCAATTTTAAAAACGAAAAATATGAAAGGAGAAACCATTTTGATATGAAAATTCTAGATCTTTTTATAATACATCACAGTATTTTTGTTCATTTAACAATAAAATTTAAAAGGCAATATAATTAACTTTACCTAAAATCTGGAAAAGACAGAATATACAAAAATTATTCAATCTTGCAACCCTAACAATTGTTATCACTGGAAGCTACTTTCAATATTTTATATACTTGTATGAATATTTTAATTAATTACCATAATACATTTTAAAGACCTACAATATCCTAGAATATGTACAGGCACTCTTCAGTTTCTATGTTGGAGGCATAACAAAGACTAAGGCATTGCACCTTCACACACTAGAGCTGGAGGCACATATTATAGAAACAATTATAACAGTAGCGTATACACAGTTCAATTCCAATCCATAGAAAGGTGGTCTTATTTTGCCTGAAAAGGGTGCAAGTGGCCAAAAAAATTATTCATAATAAGAGATCACTTGGCCTAAGTCTTAAAGGATGAGCGAGTGCTTTTCAGGACAAGAAAGGTGGAAGGGCATTGTAGGCAGAGGGGATGGCACATGCAAAGGCGAAGGATGAGAAGAAGGGCATGGCAAGTAGCAGCTGGGGCCAGAGCATGGTCTCCTTATGAGGGCTTAGTCGTAAATGAAGCAAACTGCCAGAGACAAAGGTGACCTTTGTAAGAAGACTGGGTAATAAAGAGGAACCTTAAGGAACTAGATTCTACAAGAACCAAACTGAAAAACACACATACACAAATACAAATATTTTACCCTAACAAAAAATGCAGAGCTCATTTGATTTCTTCAAGTAAGTTAGCCTTTCATATGGACAACCAAAAACCTGTCTTATTATACATCAAGTATGATCACTCACAAATTCCTGTAGACTACACAAAAATAGTCAATATATTAAAGTAACAAAAGTATGTTGGAGTAGAAACTCTGGCCACAGTTTATTATCTGATTATCTTCCAGTGATTTCCAATACTGGCTCCTACCACAGGAAGAGTAGGGGTAATATTAACCAGCTCTTAGACATTTTGCAACCAAATTACCCAACATGACCCAATCCCATTTGGCTTCCTCGAATATAGTAGATAATTTTCTTGGTATGAGTGGGTTAGAGGTGAAGAGAAATCTCAATTACGGATCAAGATCTAAATTATAATCTGTGTTAGTCAGTTTCTATTGCTACAAAGCAATACCTGAGACTGGGTAATTTATAAAGAAATGAGGTTTATTTTGCTCATGGTTCTGCAAGATGTACAGGAAGTGCAGTGCCAGCATCTGCTTCTGGTAAGGGCCTCGAGAAACTTAGAGAAGGAAAGGGGGAGCCGGCGTATACATGGCGAGGTGTGGCGCAAGAGAGCGAGAGGGAAAGTGCCAGGCTCTTTTTTAACAACCAGCTCTCTCATGAAGTAAGGGGAAAAAGCTCATTACTACAGGAAGGCACCAAGCCACTCATGAGGGATCCTTCCCCATGATCCAGACATCTCCCACCAGGCCCCACCTCCAACAACAGGGATTACATTTTAAGATGAAATTTGGAGGGGACACAGATCCAAACCAGATCAGAATCTTACTTGGATACTGGCTTTCATTTCTAATGTAGGAAAAAGGTTGAGATTTGCTTATTAGGGAAATTTTATGCTGTGTTTGTCCAAATGATTATACTTGCAACTTCATTCTTTGGGGTAATATAGGTAAGAAGCTGGTGGAGGTATTTTTATCACAGGCACAGGAACAAATTAAAATGTCGACAATAAAGAGAAAATATGGAAGAAACAACAGTAAATAAATTCATTTATTCATTCAACAAATGAGTGCCCATTGTGTGCCAGGCACTGTTTTTGGCACTTAAGATATAGCAATGAACAAATTAGATACCTACCCACCCTCTCCCCCAAGGTAATCTAACTACAGAACTGTGCTTTAGGCCCAAAGAAAATTAAATGTAGGTTCATACCGCGCTTAACAGATTAGCTGTACTAAAAGCTAATTCCTGACTCATCTTTTTTGCCTTAGATATTAGTTCATTCTCACAATGCTAATAAAGACACACCACAGACTGGGTAATTTATAAAGGGAAGAGGTTTAACTGACTCACAGTTCAGCATGGCTGGGGAGGCCTCAGGAAACTTACAATCATGGCAGAAGGGGAAGCAAACGAATCCTTCTTCACATGGCAGCAGCAAGGAGAAGTGCCAAGCAAAAGCGGAGAAAGCCCCTTATAAAACCATTAGATCTCGTGAAAACTCATACAAGAACAGAATCGGAGTAACTGCCCCCATGATTCAATTACCTCCCATCAAGTCCCTCCCACGACACATGAGATTATGGGAACTACAATTCAAGATGACATCTGGGTGAGGATACAGCCAAACCATACCACCTTATCTGAAGAGTTCCCATGATAGCATCTGCCTCCTTGTGTCCCAAAGTGGGCACGAGTGTGTTCAGTCTTCCTAGAAACCCTCACTGCTCATCCATTCTACATCACGAAAGTAAACATTAGTATCTTTCCAAGAGTGTACACAAGGGCTGCACTGCCAAGGAACAGGTTAAAACCATCTCGGAGCCTACAAATGCTTGCAGAATTCCGTGCTGGCTCTGCTCCAGCTGGGTTTCTGAGACCCACACAGCTTACTGAACATCTGAAGATAACTGACACTTGCCGAGTTTCTTTCCAAGAAACTGTCTGTGGTGAAGGTTTACCAGATCATGAAAACCTAGGCCGAAAATCAGCTGTTCTGTTACAAAAGAAAGCAGCAATAGGTAGTCTAAAGAACAGCATCTGAATGGAAATCAGAATGATTAAACTTTCTTCTTTTTCAATTAACCAACTTTATGTTTCTTCCCGACTTGGGAGGAAAATAATTTTATGACTCAGTATAGGTACGATAAAACAGTATTTATTGATTTGTTTATAATAGATTTAGGGAAAACAGACCCTAGCAGAAACCTAAACCTTGACTTTATAAATATGACTGTATCAGTGGGGTCTTGCTCTTACTAAGCAAGCATTCCTACTGCTGGTATAGTCTCAACTAAAATATCAGTGCTTTCACCTATTTAAGCATTAAAGAACAACAAAGTAGTAGCCACAGATGTAACAGTTAGTTTAGTATGATTTGAAAGGCTTTCTGTTCATTTCTTATTTATTTTAAACGTACAGTTCTCGTTTATTTTCTGCTTTAGCAAAAATTTTTCCTTTAATTCCACTGAGATTGGAGTCTTGTATGACCTTCTCTGATCAACTCTTAAATTGATGAATACTGTTAATGACAAGCTCAAGTGTGCCTGGGGTTGTCGCTAAGTAAAAGGGGGACATGTAACACATCCTCAGATTCATTTTTTTCTGAAAACAAGTTTTATTTAAATAAGGGTTTAGGCCTGGCGTGGTGGCTCACGCCTGTAATCCTAGGACTTTGGGAGGCTGAGGTGGGTGGATCACCTGAGCTCAGGAGTTTGAGTCCAGCCTGACCAACAAGGCGAAACCCCATCTCTACTAAAAATACAGAAATTAGCCAGGCATGGTGGCGGGTGCCTGTAATCCCAGCTACTTGGGAGAATGAGGCAGAAGAATCACTTGAACCCAGGAGGCGGAGATTGCAGTGAGCCAAGATCGTGCCACTGCACTCCAGCCAGGGCGACAGAGCAAGACTCTGACTCAAAAAAAAAAAAAAAATTAAAAAAAATTAATTTTTGTATAAGGTGTAAGGAAGGGATGCAGTTTCAGCTTTCTAAATATAGCTAGCCAGTTTTCCCAGCATCACTTATTAAACAGGGAATTCTTTCTCCATTTCTTGTTTCTGTCAGGTTTGTCAAAGATCAGATGGTTGTAGATGTGTGGTGTTGTTTCTGAGGCCTCTGTTCCATTCCACTGGTCTCTATCTCTGTTTTGGTACCAGTATCATGCTGTTTTGGTTACTGAAGGCTTGTAACAGAGTTTGAAGTCAGGCAGCAGCGTGATGCCACCAGCTTTGTTCTTTTTGCTTAGGATTGACTTGGCAAATGCGGGCTCTTTTTTGGTTCCATATAAACTTTAAAGTAGGTTTTCCCAATTCTGTGAAGAAAGTCATCGGTAGCTTGATGGGGATGGCACTGAATCTATAAATTACCTTGGGCACTATGGCCATTTTCACGATATTGATTCTTCCTATCCATGAGCATGAAATGTTCTTCCATTTGTTTGTGTCCTCTTTTATTTGGTTGAGCAGTGGTTTGTAGTTCTCCTTGAAGAGGTCCTTCACGTCCCTTATAAGTTGGATTCCTAGGTATTTTATTCTCTTTGAAGCAATTGTGAATGGGAGTTCACTCATGATTTCGCTTCTATCCATCTGACAAAGGGCTAATATCCAGATTCTACAAAGAACTTAAACAAATTTACAAGAAAAAATCAAACAACCCCATCAAAAAGTGGGCAAAGGATATGAACAGACACTTCTTGCAACCAACAGACACATGAAAAAATGCTCATCATCACTGGCCATCGTCTGGGAAGTGAGGAGCGCCTGTGCCCGGCCACCCATCGTCTGGGAAGTGAGGAGCGCCTGTGCCCGGCCACCCATCGCCTGGGAAATGAGGAACGCCTCTGCCCGGCCACCCATCGTCTGGGAGGTGAGGAGCGCCTCTGACCGGCCACCCATCGTCTGGGAGGTGAGGAGCGCCTCTGCCCGGCCGCCCCGTCCGGGAGGAAGTGAGGAGCGCCTCTGCCCGGGCGCCCCGTCCGGGAAGAAGTGAGGAGCGCCTCTGCCCGGGCGCCCCGTCCGGGAAGAAGTGAGGAGCGCCTCTGCCCGGCCGCCCCGTCCGGGAAGAAGTGAGGAGCGCCTCTGCCCGGCCACCCCATCTGGGAAATGAGGAGAGCCTCTGCCCGGCCACCCATCGTCTGGGAACTGAGGAGCGCCTCTGCCCGGCCACCTATCGTCTGGGAAGTGAGTAGCGCCTCGGCCCGGCCGCCCCATCTGGGAAATGAGGAGAGCCTCTGCCCGGCCGCCCCGTCCGGGAAGAAGTGAGGAGCGCCTCTGCCCGGCCGCCCCATCTGGGAAATGAGGAGAGCCTCTGCCCGGCCACCCATCGTCTGGGAAGTGAGGAGCGCCTCTGCCCGGCCGCTCCGTCTGGGAGGTCTACCACGGAGGCCAGATGCAATGTGGGGGCCGGACGTGGCGGCTCACGCCTGTGGTCCCGGCACTCTGGGGGGTGAGGCGGGTTGATCACTTCGGGCTAGGAGTTCGAGACCAGTCTGGCCAACTTGGCAAAACATGAAAAATACAACAGACAAACCAACCAACCAACTCAGTGACAACAAAACAGGTCTACCCTGGAGTCATACTCTAATTTTTTCTATTTTCCTCCCTTTCTGATCCTTTATCCCACTTTCTTTTTCTTGCTCTTCCTTCTCCCTCTTCTTTGTCAAAGAGAGGATTGAGTTATTATCACTGATCCATATAAAGTCCCTCTCTCATTTATTTTAACTCCCACCCCCCATTTCTATTCCCCGACTTCCCATGTGTAACCTTCCTAATATGTTTGATACGCATCTTTTTGTTTGTATGTATTTTTAGAAAATGTTTATTGTTTTTGTGTGCAAAAAAAATTCATGGAAAAAAAAAAACAAAAAAAACCCACAATGAGATACCATCTCACACCAGTTAGAATGTCAATCATTAAAAAGTCAGGAAACAACAGGTGCTGGAGAGGATGTGGAGAAATAGGAATACTTTTACACTGTCGGTAGGAGGGTAAACTAGTTCAACCATTGTAAAAGACAGTGTGGCGATTCCTCAAGGATCTAGAATTAGAAATACCACTTGACCCAGTGATCTCATTAATACATATATACCCAAAGGATTATAAATCATGCTGCTATAAAGACACATGCACATGTATGTTTATTGTGGCACTATTCGCAACAGCAAAGACTTGGAACCAACCCAAATGCCCATCAATGATAGACTGGATTAAGAAAATGTGACACATATACACCATGGAATACTATGCAGCCATTAAGAAGGATGAGTTCATGTCCTTTGTGGGGACATGGATGAAGCTGGAAACCATCATTCTGAGCAAACTATCGCAAGCACAGAAAACCAAACACCGCATGTTCTCACTCATAGGTGGGAACTGAACAATGAGAATACTTGGACACTGGGCGGTGAACATCACACAGCGGGGCCTGTTGTGGGGAGGAGGAAGAGGGGAGGGACAGCATTAAGAGAAATACATAATGCAAATGACGAGTTAATGGGTGCAGCGCACCAACATGGCACATATATACATATGTAACAAGCCTGCATGTTGTGCACATGTACCCTACAACTTAAATTAAAAAAAAGGGTTTAAATACATTACACGTAACATTAAAACTGGAGGGAGAAAAAAAAACAAACCTCAAAATCAGTTTGTTACTTCCCATGGCATTGGACAGCTGTTGCCATTAAGTTGCAAGCTCTACAGCTAGCTACATGACTGGTACATCAGCTTAAGATTTGTTCCCTTGTCAAAGGTTTAACTTTGACGGAAGGTTGGCCTCACATTCTGGTGTGTGGACATCCCTTAGCTAGGACATGTCTGGTCAAAAAGACCTTTGTGGAAAGCCAGATGTCCTATCACCTCGCTATTGGGAAGGGGGCCTCTCTAAAACTCTGCCCCTGGTCAGGTTGTAGACACCAAGAGATCTTTCTTTGACCACCAAAGGCTCCCTTCCAGTGGTAGAATTGCTGTTGCTGCCTTACCCCATCCCCTCCTCTTAGATTCACCAAGGATCGTCTGGGTGGTGACAGTCTCTTAGGGCAGGGAACTCTGCAGAGGGAGAGTGGAGGAGCTTCTGGCCAGACGTAGTTGTCTATGATCTTAGGGCTCTGGGTGTGGCTGAAACATGAGGGTATTGCTTTGTTTCAAGTTTGACACTGCCAGGCACCTATTGCTTGACCTCTGTTTAAATGAGGGACTTCAAGACTAGACAGTATGGTTCTTTTCAGTTTACTACATGAAGGAGTTACACTAGGTCAAGTTAAAAGCAGACCACAAATGGTTACGTTATACAAGCTGTGAGGTTTTTAAACTGGTGACAAGGGACAGAAAGGAAATTCTACTCATTGCAAGGAAAACCTCACTCAAGCTTCAGCGAGCCACAGCACTTAAAACTCATGAACATTTAGCTGGTTGTCCTTAGTCATTCCAGTCTCCAAGAGGAACTGGCACATGTTCTTGCGTTGGTCACCCTGTAGCTTAATGACCTCCATATTCTGGATGCTCAATTACAGTACCATCGCAGGCAAATTGCTTTTTAAATGCCTTCATTGGTTTCCTTTTATCATAATCATCAGCAATCCCTTGGACAGTAGTAAGGGTCTTCCTGCCATTTCTCTGTTGGATGAATTCTTATATGGATAATCCTCAGTGCCAGCAGGAAGCAGGTCATCACCCTTACTTGTATGAGCAAAGGGGTGAAAGAGTGAAGGTTCTGGATTATGGACATACAATTCCTTTTCCTCAGTGGAAATGGCTGCAAAAGGGGGCAGTGGCGGCTCAGTGGCTCGGCCTCTTCAGATCCTTAACCTTAAAACACTAGTGCTTGATACGGTTTGGATTTGAGTCCCCACCCAAATCTTATGAGTTATAATCCTCCGTGTTGGAAGAGGGGCCTGGTGGGAAGTGATTAGATCACGGGGGCGGACTTCCCCGAGAACTGGTCGTTTAAAAGTGCGTAGCATTACCTTCTTCCCTCTTTTTCTCCTGCTCCCACCGCATAGGACATGCCACCTACCCCTTCGCCGTCCACCATGATTGTAAGTTTCCTGAGGCTTCCCAGCCACGCTTCCCTTACAGCCTGTGGAACTGTGAGTCAATTAAGCCTTTTTTCTTTATAAATTACCCAGCCTCAGGTAGTTCTTTATAGCAGTACAAGAACAGACTAAAACAGTTCTCAAAGTGGGTTCCCAGAACAGCAGCATCAGCATTACCTTCTGGGAACTTGTTAGAAATCCAAATTTTGGGGCCCATCCCAGACCTACTGAGGCACGAACTCTGGGTTTGGGGCCCTGCAATCTGCACTTTGATAACTCTCTAGGTGACTCTGAGGTAGGCCAAAAGTTCTCAAAATCCCTATCTTCAAAGATGGGTTAACTGGGAAAAAATTATGCCCTAAGGCTCCAAGAGCCAAGAATATCCTCTGATTTTAAGAAAATGATACCTAGGGATTTAGAAAACATCCCCCAGGAAGCCTAACTTTGTTTCACTCATTTATTCAAAAATATTGACTGAGAACTCAGCATGCAATAGACACAGTGCTGGGCACTACAGTGGTGAACAAAATAAGCTCAGTTCTTGCCTTTTTGAGGCTTATAGGCACGAACTGTATGTGCACAAACAAAAAAAGTTATAAACGTATTATGCTAAATGCAATGAAGAGGAAAAAAACAGGTGTTGAGTGAGAATAACAGAAGTACCCTTCCTTAGGACTGAAGTTGAGGGTATGCACATGTATAGGAATGGGTGGTCCTTAAGGGTCTTTCCAGGGAAACAATATTGAAACTAAGACCTGAAGGATAAGTAGGAGTTAACTACGGGGAAGGTGGAAGGTAAAAACGGTCCCAGGAACACCAACCAGCCCAGAAATAGACCCACACAAATGTGCCCATGCGATTTTTGACAAAGGCATTTCAGAAAAGAAAAACTCTTTCAGAAAAGGAAGGAAAGTCTTTTCAACAAACAGTGCTACAGCAATCTGACAGCTACAGCTATCTATAGTCAAAATAATGAATCTTCTTAACCTTCTGTCTTATACAAAAGTTAATTCCAAATGAATCTTAAATCTAAAATAAAAAAAAAAAAACTATAAAACTTAAGAAAACCTAGAAGATCTTTAAGACCTAGGGCTTGGAGAGGTCTAGACACAATACCAAAAGTAAGGGCCATAGAAATAAAAATTGACAAAGTGGTCTTCATCAAAATTACAATCTTTTTTTTTCTTTAAAAGGTCTGGAGGCTCGGGGCCAGAAAGAGCTCCATATATTCGAGCTACTGGTTTTTTTTTTTGAGCTACTGGGTTTTTAAGAGAGGGAAAGAGTAGATTGGGCTGAAGTGAGAGGTAAGCAGAGGCTAGGTTATGAGATTTGTTTAGTCCTGTGGTCATAGTAGGAAGACTAGGTTTTCTTCTAAGCTAAAAGTCATTGATGGGTTTAAGGTGATGAGTAAAATAAAATAAATGATCTTACTTTTAAGTGTTTTGTTGATGCATAGGCTTCTTACTATCTTTAAAGACAGGCAGCTCTGGGCTTCGTTTATCATCACGAGGAAAGGACACTGGATATTCCAGGAATAGTTTATTCAGATTTCACACAGAGGATTTCATATTGAAGATATAACCAGCCCTTCCATTTAAAAAATACATGTATTTTTTCCACTGTTTAAAGCAGAATGGAGCTGGGTATGGTGGTCCATGCCTGTAATTCCAGTACTTGTGAGGCTGAGACAGGAGTTCGAGGCTGTAGTGAGCTATGACTGCACCTGTGAAGAGCCACTGCATTCCAGCCTGGGCAACTTAGGGAGAGCCTATACCACCCCCACACTACCACCACCAAGAAAACAGAAAGGCTCAAGCCAAACAGAAATTTCTCATATTTTCTTGTGTTTTCTTAAGAACATACAAGTTCCTAACTTAAGCTTTACAGAGGTCAAGTGTCTGACCTAGAAGGGGCTTTACAATTTGCTGCCTGATAAAAGCTCTCACAACGTTAAATTTATGGTACCAACACAGCATACACACCTCAACTGAAAATGGTTATGGGAAAAGCAGTAACCAGAGACGGAATTCGGAGTTTAAAAAGGCAGAACCAAATCAAAACCACAATATCACCTCATACTCATTAGGATGGCCACTATTAAAAAAAACAAGAACAAACAACAACAAAAAAACAAAGCATCAGTAGCCATATGGAGAAACTGGAACCCTACATTGGTGAGGGTGGTTGGTGAATTTGTAAAATGGTGCAGCTGCTATAGAAAACCGTATAGAGCTTCCTCAAAAAAATAAGAAATAGAACTACCATATGATTCAACAACCCTACTTCTGGGTATATGTCCCAAAGAACTAAAAACAGGAACTCAAAGAGATATTTGTACCCCCATGCTCAGTACAGAATTATTCACAATGACCAACAAGCAGAAGCAACCTGAAAGTCCATTAACAGAAGAACGCCCAAGGAAAATGTGGTATATACATACAGTGGACTATTATCTAGCCTACAAAAAAGGAAATTCTATCACATGCTACAACATGAATAGAATGGAAACTTGAAGATACTATGCTAAGTGAAATAAGCCAATCACAAAAAGCCAAATTTCTATGACATATACACGTAATTAAACTCATAGAAACAGAAAGTAGAAAGGCTAGTGCCAGGGGCTGGCGCGAGGGGGAAACACGGAGTTGTTTGATGAGTATAGCATTTTAGTCATGTGAAATGGAAAAGTTCTAGAGATCTGCCATGGCATTGTGCATAGTTTACAACAATGAAATGTACACTTAAACATTAACAGGGCAAATCTATGCTATGTGTTTTTTACCACAATAGAAAAAAAAAGGAAAAAAGTAGAAGTAGCATTTATGGTGCTCCAGTCACACTCAAGGTCAAGCTGCCTTATGTTGCTTTCCTTTAGTGGAAATAAACCTCACTTAAGCTTTTCCCTTTTTAATAGAGGAGACTCAGAACATTCTCTGCTTTTTTATTGTCACAGGCTCCCCTGCTAGGACAAGCACATCCCTTTCATGATTCTTCAAGAGTTCTGCTGACGTTCACCTACCCATGCTAGACAGGCAAATATTCAGACACAGGGAGGGAGTAGGGGCAACTGCCATGGAGATGTCCTTTAAAAATAGGAAATGACTGAAAAAGCCTGATCCCATTCTGCTGAAGAATAAATGGAGAACAGCAGTATGGTCACAGACTGACCAATGACAGGCCACACCCATGTCAGGCCTCTGAGCCCAAGCTATGCCATCATATCCCCTGTGACCTGCACGTTCACATCCAGATGGCCAGTCCCTGCCTTAACTGATGACATTCCACCACAAAAGAAGTGAAAATGGCCTGTTCCTGCCTTAACTGATGACACTGTCTTGTGAAATTCCTTCTCCTGGCTCATCCTGGCTCAAAAGCTCCCCTACTGAGCACCTTGTGACCCCCCCACTCCTGCCCGCCAGGAAACAACCCCCCTTTGATTGTGATTTTCCTTTACCTACCCAAATCTTATAAAACGGCCCCACCCTATCTCTCTTCACTGACTCTTTTTTGGGACTTGGCCCGCCTGCACCCAGGTGATTAAAAGCTTTATTGCTCACACAAAGCCTCTGTGGGTGGTCCCTTCAGACGGATACACATGAAACCCAGGAGACAGAGCCTTGTCCCCTGGTCAGCACGAGGTAGAGGCAGAAGGGAAGATCACTGGCTCAGCCCCACCCACTTCCCAAGGACGCTTCCGTAGCCTCTAATTCAAATATCAACCACTTCTGCCATGTTCAGCTGAGAAAATGCAACAAGCCAGGGGAAACAGATTCCACAGAAGGGACTTAAACTCCTTCCTCCTCACCCGAAGGTCTTGTCTCTGCCTCTCTCCTTCTGAACAGGCTCTGACAGCAAGGTCTCAACTCCACCATACTAGGAAAGGCGCCAGACTATGGGACCTGCCAGATAAAAGGCTTCACCCCTAACCCAGGCCTGAAAGGTTGGGCTCAAGCCAGAGACACAGGATGAAGCCCTGTCACAAGAAGACTGGCTCCCAGAGCCTGCAGTCTGACAGCAAGAAACTGCCAAAAGTGACTAGCTCCTGCAAAGAGCCCCTGGGGCATTACTAAACTTTCAGCCTCCTAGGGCGATAACACCTAAAGGGCAGGGTCTGAGGCAAGGAGGAAGCCAGAAGGCAAGATTCTCAAACTCCGTGAATCCTGGGACCCAGTTATAAAGGGGAAAGGCCTGTTAATACATGTGTCATACTAAAGCAAAATTAATTTACAAACATTTGATTGAAACTCTGAGTAAGCAGGTAGGGAGAAGCAAAAACAAAATGTTTTAGTCATCAAGGGAATGGAAATAGTCACTAATGGCAAAATATTTATTGTTTCTAAGTTAAGGTATCTGAAATCTCAATGACATTGCTTTTATTTGTTCTATACTACTTAAAAATATATAAAAACTGTGTGTTGATAAGCACTTACATAGGTCAACACTTTCTAACCACCTCGCTACTCAAAGTGTGGACCTCTGGGCAATCATAGCAGCATCTGCTTGACTTGATTTAAAAAAGCAGCATCTTGGGCCCGACCTAGACCTACAGAATCAATCTGCATTCCAGCAAGACCCCCAGGTGATTTGTATGCACACTGAAGCGGGAGGAGCACTGGTTTAACTTTTATTTTTCCTCATCAAGTCTTAAGCTTCCTGACCCATTACCTTTTATCTGGAGCGACCTACAGTAATCGTTCACAATCTTGGATTTTTTTTTTTTTTTTTTTTTTTTTTGGAGACAGAGTTATGCTCTTGTTTCCCAGGCTGGAGGGCAATGGAGTGATCTCCACTCACTGCAACCTCTGCCTCCTGGGTTCAAGCGATTCTCCTGCCTCAGCCTCCCAAGTAGCTGGGTTTATAAGCGTGTGCCATCATGCCTGGCTAATTTCTGGTATTTTTAGTAGAGACGGGGGTTTCACCATGCTGGCCAGGCTGGTCCCGAACTCCTGACCGCAGGTGATCCAATCGCCTAGGCCTCCCAGAGTGCTGGGGTTACAGGTGTAAGCTACCACGCCCGGCTGGATGATTATTAGAATTACTGTCTAGGTCTCACCAAAGACCAATTAAACTATTCTCTGGGGGTGGGACCTGAGCAGAAGTACATTTCAAAGCTCCTCCAGGAGATTCCAACTGCTTGGTCTATTCCAGTGGTTCTCAAAACGTGTTCCGAGATCAACAGCATCACCATCACTAACGAACCCGAACTTATCACAAAACCACATTTCTTTTTCCTTCCTCCCTTTATCTCACTCTCTCTCTCACACACACACACATAAATGCCTATCCCGACTATGCTTATTAAAAAGGAACTCAGTAAAACTTGAGGAAATTCTCAGAAAGCAGGTATTCTGTTATCTCTTTCAAACAATATATTTGGTACCTGAAACAAAAATATTTATGTCTCAGAAGCGTGACTTAAAATTCACTTAAAAATGTGGATGCTGCTAGGGGCTGACGGGGTCATAGGGTCAAAGCAGACAACGGATGAGAAAACTATTAGAGTGATAAATGTATTATATTGTCCCTTCTGGTTGAGTTAGTGTTTAAAAGAAAAAAATTCTACTGTCCTGTGAGTGGTTTGCAAACAAGTGACGCTCTATGGGGCTCACCTGATAGCAACAGAATAGCAGTTCCTCCAAATCTGATAATATAGTATCCCAAGATTCTCCCAGAGATTTTGATTCAGTGAGTCTGACATGGTGTTAAAATTTACATTTCTAACAAACATTCTCAAGTGATTCTTCTCTTCAGCAAAATTTGGAAAACACGCTGCCTTCTAAGACTCTTATTCTCTGGGCCACTGTTTCTCAAAGTGTGGCCATGGACCAGTGGTGTCAGCATCACCTGGGGACTTATTAGAAATGCATATTCTTGGGCCCCACAATGGGCTACTGAATCAGAAACTTTTCAGGAAGTCCAGTCATCAGTGTGTTAACCACTGCATGTGGCCATTTTCAAAACTTACATCTTTTAAGTAAAAACTATCTGCTCTTATTCAAATACCTAATTTTTGGTAAGAAGCCACTCAATTTCAGCCTCAGTTTGTGTCTTTCATGTGTTAGCAGGAAAGGGCATAATGAACACTTTTTGGCTCTAACCATGAAGTATCCATGTGGACAGGAACAGAGTGGAACACACTGCAAAAAATGAAAGCAGTGTGCTAGTGTGATGGGACCTTTAAAAAGTATTACACAATTTTACTTTTATTGGAATGACAATCTAACAACTGTAAACACAAAGAAAACACTACGTATCCAACGTGATGAGGCGTGTTCATCCCTAGTTGCTATCCTTTCCTTCTCTTTTTTTTTATCGGAAGAAAACATACCGCAACAAAGGTATGAAAACCAAACCAGATCACAGTTCCGTTACCTCCAAATGCAAGAGAACTGCTTGAAAACAGGGAAGCACAAGACAAAGGACATCTGTAACTCACGGACAGGCTTTACAGGGCTCTTGAAACCTCCAAAATCAAACGCAAAGTTTTGTGGTTTTCGGCAAACATGCACCGTTCAAGGGAAAGGTTTTGCAGCCTTTATTAAATATCCAAAAGAGGCCAGACCCAAGGAAAGTCAACAACCTCTGAATTTCCATGTATCTCACTGAATGCAGATCTGAACAGAAGTCCGATTAATTTAATCTTCTATGAAAAAAAAAAATTCTCTTACCTGGAAACCTTTTGCTCTGGCCTTAAAAACTGCTTGTGAGAACTGGAGACTCATCCACCACAGCAGAGCTTAGAGACAAGCAAAGTAGTAGCACTAGAGAGACCAAGAGCCTGGGAACCGCATTTTCATTTCCACTTGGCCTCGAACCACCTCTGGGACTCTGGGAACATTACTTAAATGCTCTGGGCCTCAGATCCTTCACGTCCAGACTAGGAAAGCCCTAATGACACTTCCAGGCCTGACAGACATTCTGTGATTATGCTCTTCTAAATCCTTGGCCCACAGGGAACACAATGCTTCCTTGAGCTGACGTTGCTAAATAAAGTTAACGCCATATGGGATGCTGTGTATGAGTCAGCAGGACACAGGTCTTGCCTCACAGGACCCAGCTGTGCGCAGGAAGCTTCTCTGGCACAGTGAGGACTAGTCAGAGAATTCCCACCGCCAACGCCAGAAGAGATGCTGAAACACCTGGGCTCTGTGTTCTCCTCTAACTCAGCTCCCAGGGTGGCTACTTTTTCCCCATCCCTTCCAAATTAAGTTTTCTATTCCCTCTCCATGTACTAGTACTAAATATTCAACAATAAAGGAATGCATGAGAGAGAAAGTAAAAAATCAGCCGTAATTCTATTACTATCGACGTTTTGGTGTATTGCTTCCCAGTTCTTCCTTGTGCTTCTATAAGCATGTACGTACCTATACATTCTTCCCAAATGTTCCTTTATAACTTTTAACTTCATTATTATAGTCATCTTCCTAAGGTAATTACCACATCTCTCTTTTATGGCTGCATAGTATTCCCCTTTCATATTTGTCTCATTTGACCTTCCTTTATTGTTGAATATTTAGATTGTTTCTTCACACTGCAAACACTTTATCTTTGAGACAGAGTATCTTTGTCACCCAGGCTGGAGTGCAATGGCACGATCTCAGCTCACTGCAAACCCTGCCTCCCAGATTCAAGTGATTCTCCTGCCTCAGCCTCCTCAGTTGCTGGGATTACAGGTGCGGACCACTATGCCTGCCTAATTTTTTTGTATTTTTAATAGAGACGGGGTTTCACCATGTTGGCCAGGCTAGTCTCGAACTCCTGACCTCAGATGATCCACCCACCTTAGCCTCCCAAAGTGCTGGGATTACAGGAGTAAACCATCGCACCTGGCCCACACTGCGAACACTCTGATGAACGTACTTCTACATATAGCTTTCGGTACCTGTCCAATAATTCCAAATAAATATTTGCAGTAATTAATTATAAATGGGTAAATTACAAGAAGTGAATCTGTGAGATGGAGAAAATAGAGCCTACACATTCTAATGGATAATGTCAGGTTGTCCTTCAAAAAGTAGGTATTAATTTATATTCTCACCAAAATGTTATAGGAGGGCTAATGAAACTAGATTCCACTCCTAAATTTATTGCTTTGAACATAGTAAACACATCCTCAAAACAATGTATCAAAAATCCCAGTATACTATTAATTTTAATATAGCAACTTTAGTTTTTTATCATGGGATTCTACATTTATTTTTCATTTCTGGCTCAGAGCAATTTATATTTTTTAAAACTCAACCTCTGTATATCATACAAACATTATCTATGAGGGTAAATTTGTAGATAATTTTTGAAATTCTCTCATCCACAAGTCTAAGAATTGAAAATCCCTAACTTACTTAGAGCATTTCATTATCCACTACATTATATGGTGCCTGATGTGTAAAACAATTAATCAAAATAAAGATGTGAATAAACTCCAGACTTCTGTCCTAAGACTGAAGACATCATTGTGTTGAGAGAACAGGCTGAGTACGGAACAGAGTTGGACCCCAGGTAACTTGTGGAACAAGCATTCCTTCATCCTTTCAACAGAGGATGTATCCAATGCATGGTACTTACACATACACCCAACACACGCAGATGCTTAGGGAAAATGCCAGTAAGTCACAGAAGAAAGTTCTAGCTGTTCCTGCCACTGTTAGGCCAGGTTTCCTAAATTAGTATGATGGAAGCAGAAATTAACACAGCCAACTCTGGATTATATAAAAAGACAAAATTTTTCAGGAATTTTGAAGCAATGAAACAAAACAGATTTTCTTAAAAGAGAATATAAAGAAAAATATAAAATGCACATATATTAACACACACACTTGTTTTGGAGGTGCTCTTACAGAAATAAAACCCCATTCCTAAGGACATATGTATGATTTTTAGTGTTGTATGATTTTTAGTGTTGTATGACCATAAAATTCTTAGTTGCTATGCTTTAACAATTGAAGGGGCTCTGAAAACTGTCCCGAGTCCAAATTCCTCCTTTCACAGATGAAAACTTTTTGTGAAATAGCAGAGGTTAAATAGCCAGAATATGGTCACACAAGCTAGTTAGTGGTGGCCCTGTTGCTTTATTTAGAGGTGGAAAGAGAAGGCACATAACATCTTTTTTTCCTTTGATAGAAGCAGGAGGAAATGGAACTCTCCTTTCTGCATTTCTTCTCATTTCCTATTCTCTTAGTCTTCTGGCCCTTCCCTCCACTTCTTTCCTTGTAGCCTTTAATAGATGTAAAATAAGCCGTTACTAGAATTCCAAACCCATGGACTGTAACATTTCTTTATTCATTTCATTAGCAGGAACAGTGGGCCTCTGTTAGGGATACCTTAAGATTGGTAAAGAGTCCGGGGACAACAAGTCTGGGTGGTCCCTCTCACCCTAACCCCTAGCTAAAACACAGCTCCTCCTGACAGTTGAGGGTCCGGTGTGTGCCACTGTAACCCACATATTTCACAACAGTGATATGCAGAGTCGGAGCCCGCTGAAGCACATATTTCCTGACAACCTGCTACTCAAGTCATGGCCTGTGGTCCAGCAGCACCAGCATGCTCTACAGCTAGTTAGAAATGCAGAGTCTTAGGCCCCCATCCTAGACCCAGGAATCAGGATCTACATAACAAGAGTCTCACATTAAAGTGTGAGAAGCACTGTTTTAACAGAGATCTTTAAACCACTTTCCCTTGCTGGAGAGGAAAACAGGAATTGCACTAAAAATGTTCCATTCCCTTGATTTTTCTTTATTTCCTGATCTTTTACTTTCACTTTGCAAGAATTAAATAATATACATTCTTTGGCTCTAATAAGCATAGAAGCCAATCCCAAACTCCAATACAGCTGCCAACAGAGAAAGGCAGATTTATGTATTTGATTTTAACTCAGCATAATTTGCAATGAACTTTTTGCAAGCTGCCCTGCAATGAAAATACTGTGATTGCATAATAATAAAACAATAAAGTAATTCCTCTACCTTTATGCAAATTTCATATTAATGCTGGCAGTAGGGACAGTTTTATTCTATTATATTGGGGATTGCAAGCAGTCATACAAAGTAGCACCTTCCCTTCTGCTCAGAAAAACACAGGACTGCAGAATTTTCTCTCTAGGCTTTTGGACCTTTCAATCCTCTTTTCTCATTCTAAAAGGGTAGCGGGGATGAGGCAGAGAAGCTGCAATGTAGGGCCATCCCTCCAAGCTGCATCGTAACTGTCATCACATGGGTCACACCAAAAGAGGTGCACACGTGGGGAGGGGGGACGAAAGCATTTTACACCTCCCTGGTTGGCTGCCATGGGTGAATGATGGTCAAAAACAAGATCAATACCAGCCTAACACACAGCTCACAGTGAATGAAAACCTTGATGGGCCTTTAAGAAGGAATGCCAGTCTCCAAGCTCCAACAAGCCATGCTATGGTGAAAACTACTGAAGTGTGAAAGCTACTGTTGTGTGCCAGAGTGAACAAACACACGCTTTCGTTTCAACAGCTCATTAGGAAACCTGCTGGAGTGTGTAGCTACAATGAGGCACTACTTACTTACATCTGTAAGTTGCATTCCAGGATATTACTGGACCAAATCCACGCTCTGTAAATCAGCTCAGCTCAGTGACCGAAGTCAGTTATCACAGATGGGTACAATTTCACTAATTTGCTGGCTCTTCATTTAATTTTCTTCTATGCTTTGAGCCAGGGTGACCAGATAAGGTGAGGTCCAAATTGGGATGCCTTTGAGGGTGTCAGAATGTTAAGCAGATGGGATGTAGGGTCAAGAGACATAAACTAGGACAGGCAAACTGGGACATATAATCTCCCTACCTGTAAAGAACTAATGGGAAAAAAAACAGAGGGGGAGGGGGAATAGCAATAAATAGAAATACCGGAAGACTGCTATGAAGACACTCTAGAAACCAACTATACAAAACGTATCTTACATATATCCTTATATGCCAGGAGACTTAATATATTATCTTATTCACAAGATACAGTAAAAACATACCATGGGTACTAAGAAAGGCTGACAATAACGTGAGATGTCAGATGAAGCTATGCTGTTCTCAACGTCATCACCACTTAGTATAAATGCCAACAAAATGATTTCTGGAAAGAGAGTCTCCTAATAATACAATCTCAAACATTCTCCCAGGAACTGCATTTGACATGCAAGCACATTGTTTTCCTCACTTTAACTAGAGTCTCATCCCTGGATTATCTACATGGTTTCAGAAAAAAAGAGTCTCCCAGCTTCTATTTTAAACCAAACATGACAACTGACACGTCCACAGCTTTATAATTTTACGGTGTTTTCACATGCATTGTCTTAGATAAGCTTCAAAACAGCTTCATGAGATACTCTCCCCTGCAACAGATAAAGAAATTGAAGCTCAAAGACATGAGCTCCCCTTGGCCTGTGATTCTGCAACAGCACTTATTATACTCTACCTTTGTTCCTATCATGTTGCCCTTCCCCACTGGGCTTTAAGCTTTGCAAGTGCGATGATTATGTCATTTTAATTTTCTGAGAGCCTCGCACTCAGAGCCTACGATACCCAATGTTCAAAATTATTTTTAATTAATTATCACACTTCTTTTGCATGAATGGATAAATTTCATAAAAAAGGAACTGGGACATTTCTACGTCTGTGATGCCATTTAATGACCCAGAGATGGCAAATCTTATATATATATACGGCATATTTTTTAAATATGTTGAGATGATCCTGTTAAAGAAAGAAGAAAGAGAAACTAACTACTATGCAGTTAATACAAGTTAAAGGAAAAGAACCGGCCAGGCGCAGTGGCTCACGCCTGTAATCTCAGCACTTTGGGAGGCCGAGGCGGGCGGATCACAAGGTCAAGAGATTGAGACCATCCTGACCAACATGATGACACCCCATCTCTACTAAAAATATAAAAATTAGCCAGGCGTGGTGGTATGAGCCTGTGGTCCCAGCTACTCGGAAGGCTGAGGCAGGAGAATTGCTTGAACCCGGGAGGTGGAGGTTGCAGTGAGCTGAGACTGCACCACTGCACCACTCCAGCCGGGCGACAGAGCAAGACTCTGTCTCCAAAAAAAAAAAAAAGAAAAGAAAAAGGATAACAACCCCCAGAAATGGTGGTCTCTAATCTGTAGACTGGCTGTGTGTCAGGTGCACATGAGAGCAGAGGGTTACAATGTACTGGGTCAACCGGGTCCTTTAGAGTTCTACCTGACTTCCGTGGACTTCAACATTTCTATGAAAAACACTTTCCCAAAATTACCCACTGAAGATCTGGGATTGGGGGCTATTTCATATTAAAAAAAAAAAAAAAAAAACATACTTAAAAAACCAAAATGATCAGGCAAACTGCTCTATAAACTGTCCAGTTCCTAGGGACATTGTTATCACAGCACAACACAATAATATGATTGAAAATAATGAACCTAACTAAGAGATGATTAAATCATGTTCAACATATTATTTCACAAAGTCTGAAAGCATATAACTTCAGAAAGTTTTCAAAAGAAAATTATTCAAGTGAGAGAGGAATACAGAAGATATAATTAGAGCGAGAACTCATGTACCATTGGGAAAGCTTAGCTTTTCAGAATAGCTTATTTTCAGACAAAGAAACACAACCTACATTTTTACTACAATGTATTTACTTATTTTAAATTTTATTAAATTTTTTTTAAGTAGATACGGGTCTTGCTATGTTGCCCAGACTGGTCTTGAACTCCTGGCCTCAAGTGATCCTCTTGCCTTGGCCTCCCAAATCACATGCTGAGATTACAGGCGTGAGCCACCATGCTTGGCTTACAATTTATTTTTAAATATTTTTCCATCTATTTCCTTGTGGTGCCTGGTGATAATCCCTATTTTCTGAAGATCTGTATGGCTGTCAAAATAGGTATCCTAAACAAACTTAGAGAAACTTACAAAAGGAAACAAAGACTTTATTAGATGTCTACTCTGCCCTGAAATTATCAGCTCCATGGGTCTACTACTATGCCTCAGATCTCTTGTTATTCCTACACGTCATCCAGTCGAATCGGTAAGCATTCAATAAATGTTTGTTGAAATAAATCTTTTAATTTTGTGGCTAAATCATGAGATAATTTCCTAACGCTTTGGTTTTGTTGTAGAGACCAATGTGTGTCTATGAAGTCATATATATATATAATATACATATTTTTTGAGATGGAGTCTTGCTCTGTCGCCCACGCTGAAGTGCAGTGGCACAATCTCAGCTCACTGCAACCTCCACCTCCAGGGTTCAAATAATTCTCCTGCCTCAGCCTCCCGAGTAGCTGGGATTACAGGTGCACGCCACCACCATGCCCGGCTAATTTCTGTATTTTTAGTAGAAATGGGGTTTCACCATGTTGGCCAGGCTGGTCTCGAACTGCTGATCTCAGGTAATCCGCCCACCTTGGTATCCCAAAGTGCTGGGATTACAGGCATGAGCCACCACGCCCAGCCTGAAGTCATATTTTAAAAAATGTAATCCCTAATGTATAAAAACTGATAATTTTATACATTAAATAATTTTTAAACATTAGGGATTTCATTTGTTAAAAATATGACTTCTTTTATTTCACTGCTTTTTATCTTAAGGCCTAATTCTTTTTTTTTTTTTTTTTTTTTAAGACAGAGTCTTATTGTGTCACCCAGCCTGGAGTGCAGTGGTATGATCTCGGATCACTGCAACCTCCATCTCCCAGGTTCAAGCGATTCTCCTGCGTCAGACTTCTCAGTAGCTGGGATTACAGATGTCCACCACATGCCTGGCTAGTTTTTGTAGTTTTGTATAGACGGGGTTTTGCCATGTTGGCCAGGCTGGTCTCGAACTCCTGACCCTAAGTGATCTGCCCACCTTGGCTTCCCAAAGTGCTGAGATTACAGACGTGAGCCACCATGCACTCCCTAAGCCTAATTCTTTTTTTTTTTTTTTTTTGTAGAGATGGAGTCTTGCCCCGTCGCTGAGGCTGGAGTGCAGTGGTGTGATCTCCGCTCACTGCAACCTCCGCCTCCCGGGTTCAAGCAATTCTCCTGCCCGAGCCTCCCGAGTAGCTGGGACTACAGGTGCACACTGCCATGCCTGGCTAACATTCTTTTGTATTTTAGTAGAGACGGGGTTTCACCATGTTGCCCAGGCTGCTCTTGAACTCCTGAGCTCAGGCAATCCGCCTGCCTCGGCCTCCCAAAATGCTAGGATTACAGGCGTGAGCCACCGCACCTACTAGGACTAATTCTTAAAAAATGTCACAGCAGAATTCAGTTCCTTTTCACACAGATTAATAGTAATATTAATGCTTGATATGGTTTAGATCTGTGTCCCCATCAACTCTCATGTTGAACTGTAATCCCCAGTGTTGGAGGTGGGGCCTAGTGGGAGATGATTGGATCATGGGGGCACAGTTCTCATGAATGGGCCAGCACCATCCCCTGGGTTGCTGTTCTTGTGACAGTGAGTCAGTGAGTTATTGTGAGATCTGGTTATTTAAAAGTGTGTAGCACCTCTCTTCCTCCTGCTCTGGCCACGTAAAACGTGCCTGCTTCCCCTTTGCCTTCTGCCATGATTCTAAGTTTCCTGAGGCCTCCCCAGAAGCCACCATGCTTCCTGGCCTGCGGAACCCTGAGCCAATTAAATCCCTTTTCTTTATAAATTGCCCAGTCACCAGTATTTCTTTATAGCAGTGAGAGAACGAACTAATCAATGCTTCTCAAAAGGGTAGCACATACACACAAATCGTAGGTACTCACCATCTTGATTGAAACGTTAGTGACCATAGCAATTTATAAACTTGTGTTTTGTTTAAGTGCTTTCCCAGAAGACACTATAGTTCGGTCTCTAGACCTACAAGGCCAGGATCTGCTCTACTTCTGCTTCCTCTGTTATAGAGATTAAAAAGACTGGCAACTAGCATTACCACATTACTAGCATTCTACTGCATGTAGGAGAACCAATGTAATCACTGCATTGGTAAGAACAAATCAGGCTCCTTATGACACACCACACTGCACTAGAACATACATTTTCTCACATGCAAAAACAAATCAAGGCCAGGTGTGGCAGCTCACCCCTGTAATCCCAGCACTTTGGGAGGCCAAGGCGGGTGGCTCAACTGAAGTCAGGAGTTCGAGACCAGCCTGGGCAACATGGTGAAACCCCGTCTCTACCAAAAATACAAAAATTAGCCGGGCGCAGTAGCAGGCACCTGTAATCCCAGCTACTCAGGAGGCTGAGGCAGGAGAATTGTTTGAACCCAGGAGGTAGAGGTTGCAGTGAGCCAAGATCATCCCACTGCACTCCAGCCTGGGCAAAAGAGCGAGACTCTGTCTCCAAAAAAAAACCCAAAAAACAAAAAAAACCCACAAATCAATGCTAGGCACATTGGCTCACACCTGTAATCCTCACACTTTGGAAGGCCTATGCAGGAGGATGGGCCCAGGAGTTCGAGACCAGCTTGGGCAACACAGAGAGACCCTATCGCTACCAAAAAAAAAAAAAAAAAAAAAAAACTTAAAAAGAAAAAAGCAAATTCTAGTTTATTTATTTAAAAATCTTTTGCTTTTAAACCAAATTCTTAGGGGAGGAGGCCCCTAGAGCTTGGACCAAAATTTTGGGTAGGTATTAAACAACAGAAAAAAGTACTGCAAAAAGGATGTTATTCTGCAAAAAAGCATTTAAGAGTTAACTAGTATTTGAAAGATGTTTTTAAATGGCAAAAAGCAGATCTTAAAACAATAACTACAGTAAAAGTAATCAAAAAGATATTTAAAGGCAGTGGCTTTGATGCTTATGAAAGTTATGAATCTTCTCACCAGAAAATACAGACACACACAAACACACACCAAAAAGTCTGTAGGAAATTTCAAAGGAAGATGGAGATGAATGAGAGTCACTCCCCACCTTCAACAGATCCTTGGTTCGAAACTTTTGTTTTAAAGAATAAGATCTTTCCAAATTGTGATCTGACCAGAATCTTAAAAATGACCTATCCTGCTCTATTTTTATATGTTTCCAAATAGGCTTTCCTCTTTTTTATTAAAAGGTCCCACCATATTTAATATGGAGCTATAAAGTAGAAGAAAAGGAGATAAATTACTTAGTAATAAACATGTATTAAAAAAATTTAGAACGCTAAGCATACTTACCATTGCCATTACTTCGACACTGGCTTTACAAGGAGAAAGGACAGTCAAGGAGAGGCCTAAAAATAAAACTCTCAAAATATCAAAAGGAAGCACTAACTTTCTTCCATCTATAGAAGCAGCTCATTAGATTGAGAAAAAAATAAAGGTGACAGGCACCTATTTATTGTGAAAGACAGAGAGAGAAATTAATTTGCCTCTAGAAACTCAAATAAACTTCAAGTAAGAGTTACCTGCCACAAAAGTTCTTGTCCGGCTTGAATTTTTCTCCCACTCAAAGAAGGAGAATTTTATCAGCTGGTAATTCATAGAAAAAATATAAACCATCTCTCTGTTCTGGTAGCTGTGTCCAAGAACCAAGAATTTTTCTACAGGAAATTTACTAAAGTGACCTTATGCACTACCAAGATTAGCAAAATCAAACACTTGTTCAAAACCAGGCCTGCCAGCTAAGCTCTATTCTTCTTGTAGTTTTTGGTTTGTTCAAGTGTAAGTCAATTTAGAGAAGCTACTGTAAAAATAATGTCGATTTTTTAAGGTTAGGGAGGATGAGGAAATGGCTTTTTGTATGTGACCCTCAAAGATAAAGGTTATTCCCTTCCACTATCTTTGTGAAACACAAATGGGGTAACTTAACCATGCAGTTTTCTGCAGACCCATTTATTCTAGGACCTTTCATGCTTTTATGATACAGAGGTAACAAGTCAGGAAGCACAGCGAGGAAAGAGGTTAAAAAGCCCAGCATCTGCCGTGTCAGAAGTAAGCTGGTTTAATCCGCACAGAAATCCAAGCCAAAAGTTCATGTGAGCTCAACCTTTCTGACTATGGGCATCCTATCCCCAGTTAAAACACAGTATTTAATATACCCATGGACACAGAAAGTAGAATAATGATTGCCTAGTGTTGGGGGGTGTGTGGTGGTTGGGGAGGAAATGGGTTTTTGATTGCCAATGGGTATGGGTTTTCTTTTTTGGGGTGATGAAAATGTTCTAATGTTGTTTGTGGCAATGGTCATACGATTATGTTAATTTACTAAAAACCATTGCATCATATACTTTAAAGGGTGGACTGTATGGTTTGTGAATTGTACCTTAATAAAGTAGTTCTTAAAAAACCAAAATGTATGAATTATCTTGTCATTAAGATCAGGGTAAGTTGGTAGGTGAAGGTTAAGATAGGATGAAAAGGTATTAGAATAAATGGCAAGAGAGTAAGATATAAGATAGGTAGAGAAAAAAAAATCACTGGCTTCTTTCTTATTGAATCATTGCCCCATCAACAAAGGACACAGGCTAAACTTCCCTGCAGTTAGGATTTGAGGATGCCTCTGTTCCAAGTTTCTTCAGTCCGGGGTAATATGCCTTGGAATCCCAATGCTTAGAACACCCTAAACTTTGTGCAGCAGCTCCATTTGCGTGTTGTTCATGGTGATGATCTTGGCCACTTCATTCAACAAACCCGTCTCTTGGAAAGGATATACAGAGTACTAAGAAACAAGGAGGATCACCAAGATGGATGTTCTACTTTCCTTCCAATGACCAAAGCAGGTATCTGATAAGGATTCTTCTAACTCAGGAAACAACGATTAGGTTAAAGACTTTTATTTGTTTATCTGATAAAGACAGACTATACATATTCATGTCCAGACTATCCTTAAACATACTGTTCACATCTGATTGCATTAATTATCAGTTCCATGGGAGAACCCAGTTTCTTACTGCATTTCTCACCATCACAGGGCTTCTTCCCACACTGGACTACATTTTTCAGGCTTGAAGTATATCACTGGTGTAAATGGAAAATTGGTTTGGGCTATCAAGATGGCTCTTGGCAGCATCTATTTAAAAACTGACATCAAAATTTAGCTCTTTTTTTGGTGGGGGGACGGAGTCTTGCTCTGTCCCCCAGGCTGGAGTGCAGTGGCGCGATCTCGGCTCACTGCAAGCTCCGCCTCCCGGGTTCACGCCATTCTCCTGCCTCGGCCTCCTGAGTAGCTGGGACTACAGGCGCCCACCAACACGCCTGGCTAATTTTTTGTATTTTAATAGAGACGGGGTTTCACCGTGTTAGCCAGGATAGTCTCGATCTCCTGACCTCGTGATCTGCCCGCCTCGGCCTCCCAAAGTGCTGGGATTACAGGCTTGAGCCACTGCGCTCGGCCTAGCTCTCTCTTTTAAAATTTCACTGCAACACAGACATTTAAAAATGGTGGCCAAGTGCGGTGGCACACGCCTCTAATCCCAGCACTTTGGGAGGCTGAGGCGGGCAGATCATGAGGTCAGGAGATCGAGACCATCCTGGCTAACACGGTGAAACCCCGTCTCTACTAAAAATACAAAAAATTAGCTGGGCCTGGTGGCAGGCGCCTATAGGCCCAGCTACTCGGGAAGCCCAGGCAGGCGAATGGCGTGAACCCAGCAGGCGGAGCTTGCAGTGAGCCAAGATTGCGCCACTGCACTGCAGCCTGGGCGACAGAGCAAGACTCCATCTCAAAAAAAAAAAACAAAAAAAAAAAACAAACCACCAAAAAAAAAAAAATTAGGCCAGGCATGGTGGCTCACACCTGTAATCCCAGCACTTGGGGAGGCCAAGGCAGGTGGATCACCTGAGATCAGGAGTTCAAGACCAGCCTGGCCAACATAGTGAAACCCCATCTGTACAAAAATACAAAAACTAGCTGGGCATGATGGCAGGTGCCTGTAATCCCAGCTACTCAGGAGGCTGAATCACTTGAACCTGGGAGGGGTAGGTTGCAGTAATCCGAGATTACACCACTGCACTCCAGTCTGGGAGACAGAGAAAGACTCCACATATTAAAAAAAAAAAAAAAAAAAAAAAAAAAAATTAGCTAGGCGTGATGGCACGCACCTGTAATCCCAGCTACTTGGGAGGCTGATGCACGAGAATCGCTTGAACCCAGGAGGCGGAGGCTGCAGAGAGCCGAGATCACACACTCCAGCCCAGGCAACAGAGCGAGACTCTGTCTCAAAAAATATAAAATAAAATAAAAATGATGTGTGCCCCCCAAAAAGGAGATTCCATTCAGATGGACTACCCCTGCCTGAGCAGTGAGAATGAGAAGCCAGGAGTCTTTAATCTCACGAAGCATAGAGCTGGGAATACAAACTCTTGGTTTCTTAACTCAAATGTGGAGTTATCCTAAGATGAAGCTGAGTACAATGAGGTCTGAGAGACTGCTATGGTTCTCAATGTTTTCTGTCTCCCAAGATTTATATTTTGAAACCCAACCTTCAACGTGATGGCATTAAGAATGGGTCTTCTGGAAGGTGATTAAATCATCAGGGTAGAACCCTCACAAATGGGATTAGTGCCCTTACAAAGGGTTTGAGGAGGCTTGTTAGCTCTTTTGCCCATCTGCCATGTAAGGACATAGAAGGCGCTACCCTTGAGGAACAGGCCCTCACCAGATACTGAATCTGCTGGCATCTTGATCTTGGAATTCCCAGCCTTCAGAACTGTGAGCAATAAATTTATGCTGCTTATAAATTACACAGTCTGTAGCATTTTGTTACAGCAGCCTGAATGGACTAAGACAGAGACTTTACTTAGGGCCTGAGACACACACAGAAGGCAGAGGGTGTGGCACTGTTTGGTAAATCATCTAAGATCAGGCCAGGCGCAGTGGCTCGTGCCTGTAATCCCAGCACTTTGGGAGGCCGAGGTGGGCAGATCAGTTGAGGCCAGGAGTTCAAGACCAGCCTGGCCAACATGGTGAAACCCTGTCTCTACTAAGAATACAAAAACCAGCCAGGTGTGATGGTGTGTGCCTGTAATCCCGGCTACTTGGGAGGCTGAGGCACAAGAATCATTTGAACCAGGGAGGAAGAGGTTGCAGATGGTACCACTGTACTCTAGCCCAGGTGATAAAGTGAGTCTCTGTCTCAAAAATAATAATAATAAATAAAAATAAAATAATCTAAGACCAAATCTCCATGTGAAAAGAAAGTGAACTCTTGCCACACTGATTACTGCCAATCATAAGAGTGAGAGAAAATTAAAGGGAAGGTGTATATTTAAGTGAAATAGGGTGGAATGTAATCCCAGCTGAAGTAAAATGACAGCTTTGAAGAGACCTGTTGAAGCCTAGTGAAACAGTGTTCAGCAATCAGATCTGTGGGGGAAAAGCACGTCCTAAGAGTGGTTTTTATAGGACTCCTGTAGGAAGGTAGGACTTACAATGAGGTGTGATTTCTGTTATGCACTATTCATTTTATGAAGCTTCTAGATCATTGACTTTGCTCAGGTGAACATATTAAAATACACAAAAATAAGTACAGTCAAATCCACTTGCTCAGCTGTAGGAAAAAGGAATGAACTGTTCCTAAGTTGTTGACATTGCTGATGCCCTTTTATCTGTCTCTTCCTGGCAATAATACAGTCAAATTGAATGGCAGAGAGAAGAATAATTCTCTGGAAGGGACAGAAGAGAAAATTTCCATATGCTGATGGAGAATGAGAGGAATCTACAGAAAAGAATTAGAAGGAACCAAGTGCTTCTTCAAGGGCAGAGAGCAAATTTAACAAGTTTATGAAAGACAACAAAGTCACTCTATCTCAAAAGAATGGAAACTCAAAGTTTGCCCAGAACCTGGAGGTAAAGAACCAACATATTCTTTGCCAAATATTTTGCCTTTGGTTGAAAAAACACATTGAGGCACTTTACAGAGCTGGTGCTAACAATATAACTCGAGCCCCAGTGGCCAGGAAATAGAGATTCATCTGAAACTCTGTTTATACATTTATCCTGAAGCAAACAATCTCTCTGACATAGCAGAGGGTAACAAGTTAGTTACCGTCTTGAAAGGCAAGATGATGATGAGAGCAAAACCTCAGGACCAATGTAGGAAGAGAAAGCAAAAGTGGCGAATATGATTCAAGTGACACTCCAGCTCAGTAGGCTTTACTGGTATCAGCAAGAAGGTGTTTACCACGTGTCCCCTTGACCTTGGACTTCTCAGCCTCCATAGCTATAAGAAATAAATTTCTTTATATGCCACTCAGTTTTAGGAATTCTATCATAAGCCACAGAAAATGGGCTAAGAAACTATTCAATGACTGCTTTGTTCGTATCTTAAGGATTATATTTGATAAGAAGTTCTGGATCCTCCATTTCAGTTTCTCTAACAGTTACCGATACTGCATAAGCTTGGATATTACACAATGTGCATCTGTATGTAACCTGTATGTGATGCTTGGCGCTTGTACAGCCATTCTGTCACCGTGCAGGGTGAGTCTGAAGATGCACCAGCACATGGTCCATGGCACAGGGGAATGAATGGTAGGAACCAGAGTCTCTGATGGTTTCACTGAACCACTGAATCAACCAACCCCAAAAGCTGCTTTTGGGACTTACGAAAAATATTGGCTTTTCTTATGCTGAAGGCAATTTCCCATCTGTCCCAGTCTAATAGTTTTTAAAATATATGACATATTGGTAGTCTCATATGAAATACTCTGAGTAACCACTATTAGGAAAAGTATCTGACAAGCACCTCCCTAAAAAAATTCTAAACATCTTAACATTAAATATTTAACTAGAAAAAAATACACACTCGTTCCTGGCTTATTTCTTGATCCCATAGGACAGTGGTTCTCAAAGTGTGGTTCCCAGATAAAGCATTAGCATCATCCGGGAACTTAACAGAAATACAAATTCTCAGGCTTCACCCCAGACTTGGTGAGTCAGATATCCTTGAAGGCAAGTCTCAGCAATACGTACTTGAGTAAGTACCCCCAAGTGATTCTGATGCATGCTAAAATTTATGAAACTTTGCTGCAAGAAACACTACTTATGACATCAGCTATCAGTCATCATTAGTTACAATGAAATGAATGTTGAACCATACAAAATGGACTATACAAATGCCACCCTACCCACCATTTTCTAAACAAAGTACTGTCATAGATGATGAAAGGCCAGAGAAAAAATGAATATTCAACAAATGCTGAAACAAAAGCTTTCACATCATTATTGTGTATAGATAATGAGACTATTTGGTAGTGTTTGAAGGAAACAGAAGACCTGGGAATAGCAAACTTGAGAAAGAATAGGGTTGAGAGAAGGACAACTCTTCCAATTACGTAGGAGAAGTTCTGCTGATACAGCTGAAATTAAGGAGTTGTTGGAGGAGTGGAATAAAGTAGAAACTGTCAGAAAATGGGGAGAAGGGGCACATAACTGGATGAAATAAATAAAGCACTAGATAAAATATTCCTGAAAGGTACAAACAAAGTTTTGAATAGGAGACTACAGAAGGGCTGGCAAAGCCTAAAGTGGCTTGGTTTAAAAAAAGTCTCTGAGGGAAAGGGTGGCTCTCTGGGCCTAAAGGAAGGGTTTTTGTTTTGTTTATGTTTTTATTTTGAGATGGAGTCTCACACTGTCGCCCAGCTGGAGTGCAATGGCGCAATCTCGGCTCACTACAACCTCCACCTCCCGGGTTCACGCAATTCTCCTGCCTCAGCCTCCTCAGTAGCTGGGATTACAAGCACACACCACCACATCCAGCTAATTTTTTGTATTTTTAGTAGATATGGGGTTTCATTATGTTGGCCAGACTGGTCTCGAACTCCTGACCTCGTGATCCGCCTGCCTTGGCCCCCCAGTGTTGGGATTACAGACATGAGCCACCACGCCTAGCCAGGAAGGTTGTTTAAAGGTGTACAGGACAGAATGCCCAGCAAGTTATGAAGCGGACAATGTTTCGGACTCTGTTGATGGGAACTTACTGAGCCTCCATGATCTCTTTAATATTGTCCTGAACGCTGTGGAACAGAAGAGAAATGAGATGTTTACAACCCAGGCAGGAAAAAGAAAAAAGGGAAGGTGGATATTTAGCCATCAAACACAAAAGAAATCAGGACATACCCTGCATGATCAGCAGTGCTAATAAGAGAAGTAGTAATATATGGCAGCAGTCTGGATGAGAGCTCTGAAAAGTTTGAAATTATTCTGCTAATTCTCAGCAAGGAGAGTTCTGCATATAAAGATCTAAGAGCAGAGCTCTCAACCTGGCCGCCCACTAGAATCCCTGGGAACTTTTACAAAAGCAGCCTGGGCCCTAACCCAGGCCAACTGAAACTGAATCTTTAATTGATGCTTGGATAGGCATATTTTTTGAAAGCTCCTCCGATAATTCTGACGTACAACCATTTGTCTGAGAGTATCAGAAAAAGAGTAAAACTATGAAAATCTAAAGGCTATATGTACCACGCAGAAACTGAGTTTGTGCCTCATTAAGAAGGAATAAAGCCAGGCATGGTGGCTCACACCTGTAATCTCAGCACTTTAGGAGGCCGATGCAAGTGGATCACCTGAGGCCAGGAGTTCAAGACCAGTCTGACCAATATAGTGAAACCTGTCTCTATTAAAAATACAAAAGTTAGCCAGGCATAGTGGTGTGCACCTGTATTGCCAGCTACTCGGGACGCTGAGACAGGAGAATCACTTGAAACAGGGAGGCAGAGGTTGCAGTGAGCTGAGATTGTGCCACTGCACTCCAGCCTGGGCAACAGAGTAAGACTCTGTCTCAAAAAAAAGAAAAAAAGAAAAGAATAAAAAGGAATGTGAGCAAATGGATGAAGGGACATTAATAAATTGTGAATGCCACATTAACTTTTTCTTATTCTACTAATATAGAATTCTTACTATTCTAATAATAGAAAGGGAACACTATTATTCCATTTTAAAGACTAGCTCCAGTCTCAAGGGGCTGATTATGAACAGGATGTAAGAGTACTTCCATCTGTGGGTTATATTAGTCTTAGCATTTTGGGGGAAAGGTTTGCACAAATAAAGTCAGCGTTTGTGGTTCTCTACGAAGCACATGAAGGAATAGAGAGCAGCACAGGCATGCCCCAAAGGACCTCAGGGTCCAGCTAGAGAGATGTGACCTTCACACAGGTGGAAAAGGTGTAGAACAGGAAGTGGGCAAGGAAAGTTCCATGGAGCAAAGGGAACTCGGGTATAGGCCTGGGGGGCTGGGTACCTAGGATCTAGAGGGGCAGAGAGCAGGTTTGGTGGTAGGCAGGCACAGGCTTTTTAGGGTCACCATGAGGTCAGGGTGGAGGAGGGACATATAAAGGGAGAAAAGGAAGCCCTGTAGTCCTGGTGGTTGACTCTCCATCTCTGTTCCCCCTATGCTGGTTACCATAGTAACGGCATTCCCTTTACCTGTGACTGGTTTATAAAGGACCATGTGACTCATTTTTGGTCAGTGCAATGTAAGATGTTCTCTAGGGTGCGTCTGGAAATATTTCCTTACTCCTACAAGAGCCACAAGATGCCCTGTCTAGATGTGATGCCTGGCACTTCTGTAGCCATTTTGCCAAGAGGCAGAGCAAGTCCCAGGATGTACCAGTGCATAGTGGATGGCAGAGTGAAGTGACGATAAGAACCTGGGCCTCTAATGATATCAGTGGGCCACTAAATCTGAAAGTCCTTTTGCAAAAATTATGACAATGAGAGAAATCTAGCATGGTTCAACCCCATCTTGCTTCTGGCCTCACAGGCTGGCTCATTCCTGGGCATGGGCTAAGATAACCATGGGAGAAACTTAGTTTGTAATTTAACTTTGAAACAAGGATGATAACAGTCCCTCCCTGAAACTGATTCCCTTCCTTGTTCACGTGCTGAAACTGCCTTTGTAAGACCAGTAAAAGGCCACAAGACTAGAATAATGGGAGGGGCCTGAATTCTGCTAACATGTAGGCATACTTTCTATAATCCCTTACTGCTCAGGAGTCAGATGGCCAAAGGTTGCAAGGTTTGTGACTTCCCCAATTGCTCCTATAGATAACATCACTACTATAGAACCTAAGATTGGTCTTTTGAGATGCTTGTTAGACTTTTGCATTCAGGCAACTGAGTGACCCCACTGGGAGCCAGGACTCAACTCAACCAATCCTGTGCCTCACCTAGGAAGTCCAGAGATGGACTCAGTGCAGGTGAGGTGGCACAGGATTGGACCATTTTTCACACCCCTATGATTTCATCCCCAACCAATCAGCAGCACCCATTCCCTAAGTCCTCTGCTCACCAAACTATCCTTGAAGAGCCCTAACTCTCTGAGCCTTTGGGGAGATTGATTTGAATAATAACTCCATCTTCTACATTGTTAGCCTAGCATTCGTTAAATTCTTTCTTTACTGCAATATCACAGTCTCAGTGAATTGGCTTTGTCTCTGCAGTTGGGCAATTACAAATTAACCCCAGAAGTTCATCCCTGAACTTATGAAAAAGATAAACCTTTCTTACCATGTAAGGCAATTTGTTTCAAGGTTTTCTTGGATTTTGACTTGCATCTATTTATGGCCCAGTGCAGTGGCTCATGCCTATAATCCCAGCACTGTGGGAGGCTGAGGCCAGAGGATCACTTGAGGCTAGGAGTTGAGCCCAGCCTGGGCAACATAAGGAGACTCTGTCCCTACCAAAAAACTTAGCCAGGTGTGGTAGCATGTGCTTGTAATCTCAGCTACTTGGGAGGCTGAGGCAGGAAGATCTTTTGAGTCTACGAGTTCGGGGCTGCAATGAGCTATGAACATGCCACTGCACACTAGCCTGGGTGACAAAGGGAGACCCTGTCTCAAACATCAATAAATAAAACATATTTAAACAGTTAAGCCAGAAAGATGAGCCAGAATTAATTACTGAGAGCTCATATGCCAGGTTTAAGAATCTGGATACAATGCTATGGACAGACAGACTACATTAAGCGTCTTGGGAGAAGGGGTAGCACTGTTGGAAGTAACTTGAATGGCAAGAAAAAAAGGGTTTTTTGTTTTGTTTTGTTTTTGAGATGGAGTCTCACTCTGTTTCCCAGTCTGGAGTACAGTGGCGCGATCATGGCTCACTGCAAGCTCCGCCTCCCAGGTTCACGCCATTCTCTTGCCTCAGCCTCCCGAGTAGCTGGGGACTACAGGCGCCTGCCACCATGCCTGGCTAATTTTTTTTTATTTTTAGTAGAGATGGGATTTCACTGTGTTAGCCAGGATGGTCTCGATCTCCTGACCTTGTGATCCGCCTGCCTCGGCTCTCAAAGTGCTGGGATTACAGGCGTGAGCCACCATGCCCGGCCAAGGGTTGGGTTCTTATCAATAGCCCATAAAAGGTTTCATTAAATATCCTTCTTATGCGGCACTAAAAGTGAGTGTAGAAAAAGTCACGATTGGACAGAAAATGGTAGGAAACCTCATAAGATGTGGAGGGAGGGGGCCATGTTACCTCTGCGATTTTGCTTTGCTAAAACACACTCAGGCTGGGAGCAGTGGCTCACGCCTGTAATCCCAGCACTTTGGGAGGCTAAGGCAGGTGGATCACCTGAGGTCAGGAGTTCCAGAAACCCCGTCTCTACTAAGACTACAAAAAAAATTAGCCGGGTGCGGTGGTGCATGCCTGTAAACCCAGCTACTTGAATGGCAGAGGCAGGAAAATCGCTTGAACCCAGGAGGTGGAGACTGCAGTGAGCCGAGATCTCACTACTGCACTACAGCCTGGGCAACAGAGAGAGACTCCATCTCAAAGAAAAACAAAACAAAACAAAATACCACTCTCATTATCTAATGAGGATCAAAGCAGATAATGTGATAATCAATTACAAGATAAATCCTCAATGTGACTCAGTGGAATGAAAATGTCCTCCCCTGCCTCTCACCTTGGCAGTCTATGTGCAGCTATAAAATTAATTTTAAAAGACCCATCCAAAAGGAAGGACTCACCCTGTGCCTGAAGGTTACTAAACTTGCATTTGAAAGAAGTTGTAAAAAATTACAAGCTGCTTTATTTTTCATAAAACCTCCATCTGCACCAGTTACAGTTTATGTAGTAATTATTTTTCCATGCTCTCAATAATTATCTTCTCAACCAGTTTTTAAAATATTTTCCATTCAACTTTCATTTTAAGATTAACAATACAATTACTAAACCACTGATTCCTTTAACCTCTTCTCTTAGAGTCCTAAGGTAAAGTTCAATTATTGAGACAAATAATTCCATGCTGTAAATGTATCATCCTAGAGATCAAAATCCAGGGGCATGTAATTTCAGTAATATTTTTGGCCAAGAAAATCTGGAAAAGCTGGCTGCCAATATCTGATGTTAAAGGAAAATATGAATTCTGACTTCAAAAGAAGTTCACTGCCACTTTCTAACGTTTGACCATACCTAGTCAAACTTAAATTGAAAGTCAAAGTTACTTCCTTTTCATTGCCTTTATTAAGTGACTACTAAGGGCTAGACACAATCCTAGGGAGACAGGGATTAATGACATAGTCTTTGTACTCATGGAATACAGAACGATGGAAGAGAAGTTATTACGGCGTACTGTAATTTAACAGTATGTTAAATACTTATCCCATTGGTGTGAGCTGACAGCTATAGAGCCACAGTGGTAGATAACCCAAACTGGCATGCGAAGAAGGGTTATCTGAGGACACCACCCCCGAAATGAGGCTTAAATGACTAAATTGACCCCAAAGGGGAGGAAGTACAGTCTTCAAAGAGCACCTAGAGCAGATGCAAAGGGAAGGAGACCACAGAATGGGGTGTGTGAGGAGTTAAATAGGCAAGGGATGGATGACTACGGGTTTTGCATGCCAAGCCAAACAGTTGGACTTTATTTTGGAAGCAGCACGAGTCACTGAAAGACACCTGAGCTCAGAAGCCACCATATTGGGTTAGTTTTCAGTAATTACTGCTCTGGCTGAGATGAGGAAAATGACTAGCCTTGCCTAGAGGAGGAGGAATGTGCTAAGAAGGAGATCCTAAGAGGTTGTTTCAGTGCAGAGGTACAGTGGGGAATTAGGAGGGAGGTCTGGGCTGGAAGTGCACATAAGCCTCAGTGCGTGGGATGGCTGAGCTCAAGGGTACAGTCGATGGTTCTCAAGAAGATGAAAGGAGAAGTCTTAAATCTTGGGATGGAATGCCAAGGAGACTATGAAATTTTCCTGGTTAAGGCTGCCCAGGGGGAAGCCCCACAAATCCTGGGGTGCTAATGAGGCCACACAGCATTTCTTTTTCTGTGTGGGCTACATAACTTGCATAGATAATTCTGCTTGCTGGGCATAGGCCGTACTATATATTTAATCTATTTTCAACTCAACTTATAAACTCATGCCCTTTGTCTCAAAGGCAAAGGAGTAAGGAAATATTTGAGGTGCAATGCAAAACGTGTTAACACTGAACAGAAACAACAATAACAACAGCAAAAGATACATATCACTCCTAGAACTGCTTACACCAAGATACATATTTCTACCAACCAGTCATACCCTCACTTGGCCTTTTCCTTAAACAATCGACAACCAGATATTGATTAAGCATTTTTTGTTGTTGTTGTTTTGTTTTTTGAGACAGAGTCTTGCTGTGTCACCCAGGCTACAGTGTGGTGGCTTGATCTCGGCTCACTACAACCTCTACATCCCAGGTTCAAGTGATTCTCGTGCTTCAGCCTCCCAGTAGCTGGGATTACAGGCGCCTGCCACCACGCCTGGCTAAATTTTTGTATTTTTAGTAGAAACAGGGTTTTACCATGTTGGCCAGGCTGGTCTCAAACTCCTGACCTCAGGTGATCTGACCGCCTTGGCCTCCCAAAGTGCTGGGATTACAGGCATGAGCCACCGCGCCCAGCCCTAAGCTTTCTGCAGCCTCTCTCACCTTCCACCTGAAACGAAGGTACGCTTCGGATTATTACCTTTTATCCTTCTGAGTCTCGCTCTGTCGCCCAGGCTGGAGTGCAGTGGTGCGATCTCAGCTCACTGCAAGCTCCGCCTCCCGGGTTCACGCCATTCTCCTGCCTCAGCCTCCGGAGTAGCTGGGACTACAGGTGCCCACCACCACGCCTGGCTAATTTCTTTGAATTTTTAGTAGAGATGGGGTTTCACTGTGTTAGCCAGGATGGTCTCCATCTCTTAACCTTGTGATCTGCCCGCCTCAGCCTCCCAAAGTGCTGGGATTACAGGTGTGAGCCACCGTGCCTGGCCCCCCCCCCTTTTTTTTTTTTTGAAAGACAGAGTCTCGCTCTGTTGCCCAGGCTGGAATGCAGTGGTGCAACCTCAGCTCACTGCAGCCACAACCACCCAGCCTCAAGCAGTCCCCCAACCTAAGCCTCCTGAGTAGCTGGGACTATAGGCACATGCCACCACGCCTGCTAATTTTTGTATTTTTTAGTGGAGACAGGGTTTTGCCATGTTGGCCAGGGTGGTCTTGAACTCCTGGCCTCAAGTGATTGGCCTTTCTCGGCCTCCCAAAGTGCTGGGATTACAGGCGTGAGCCACTGTGCCTGGCCTTCTTTTATTCTTCTTATTATTCCCTTTGTTCTTGAAAAACAAGCACTCTTCCACTTATAGATGAGCCAAGTGCCTAGTACAGTGCCTGACACACAGAAAACCCTCAGTAAGTGAGTTATTGCCTGCTGTTTAAAATATGGTCCTCTCCCTGAATCACTGATTGGGGCACCCATTAGTCTAATTCTCCTCTCTACTTCGTTATGCCAATTCTCTCTACATATGTATACAAGTTGTTATATCTCTAACACGTTTGTACTAGAGGTTACAACTGTAAGGCATTGTAACTGAGTTGTCTGAGATCTCCTCTGGGAGAAGGGAGAATCAGGTATCATTTGTTTCTGCTTCAGAGACCAATGCACTTCTCTCAGGATGTGTTTAGATGTTTATAATTTATTTACATGTGATGTGCCTTTACAGAAGGCAGGAGAATAGTTAAGCTACTGAATCATAAAATGGCACTGCCTTTCCTAACAATGTGTCTGAGCAGATGGCAAACAACTACTTTTATGGCTTGTTTCTCCATTACACGTAGAAGTATTTATTAACATTGTATTTCTGTCACGTGTGCAACCAGCAAGAAACCAAGTTAGGCAGCTGCCATTGTGGCTGGGGGAAGAGAGGGAGGGTTACTGGTGATCCACTCTGGTTTTTGTCTTAGCAGGTGACCAAGCAAAGCCTCAGCCTGAGGGAGGGGGAGCAAGAACACGGCTTACTCCCCTGGTGCTAAAAAGTGCTGAACAAGGCAACACCATCAGCGGTTGGGAGCAACTCTCACGACAAAACACTGCATTTTATCAGATCTGAGATCTCACTGATCATAAACATACATTATTTTACATACTACAGAGAAAGGAAAAGCATGCAAGATGGGATTTTTTTTTTTTTTTTGGAAACAGAGTTGCGCCCTGTTGCCCAGGCTGGAGTGCAGTGGCGTGATCTCGGCTCACTATAACCTCACCTCCTGGGTTCAAGTGATTCTCCTGCCTCAGCCTCCCGAGTAGCTGCGATTACAGGCGCCCATCACCGTGCCCAGCTAATTTTTTGTATTTTTAGTAGAGATGGGGTTTCGCCATGTTGCCCAGGCTGGTTTTGAACTCCTGGCCTCAAGTGATCTGCACACTTCGACTTCCCAAAGTGCTGGATTACAGGCGTGAGCCACCATGCCCGGCCCAAGATGGGAAACTGAATGGGGATCAAGGACCACTTGAATCCAGGGAACCAAAAGGCCACAAAGAAACCCGCCATGCAGAAAGGGATGGCAAAGAGCCTTGCATGTTTCAACCTGTGAACTGGGCAGAGAGGGGAGGAATCTCCCCTGAAGATTTGAATCCTAAGTCAGTAGTTACTCTCATTTGCATTCTGAACTCACACCTCCACTGCGGTTCAAGTGCCCTCAAGCAGGGAATCTAAACTTTGGTCTTAGTTTACCAGCACCTCAGGTGACCAGCAGAGGCAGACACCAAAGAAATGACCTTCCATGGCAACTTTAAGATGTATACTGATTTCAGATGTTAACTATAAAAATATGTACATCTGTGAATAGAAACACAGGAACCCCCACCTACAGGGAGGCCCATTCCAGGAGTTATTCAGGATTTGGAGCTAAGAATACCAAAGTTAGGAAGAAGGCAAGACAGAAACCAAAGTCTCAAAAACAAGACAAGGTCTGACAAGTTACCCATTGAAGGGAATGAAAGCACACTGGAGACAAGCAAGTCAGTCAAGACTCTGCACCCAGGAGCAGGTTGAAGACAAGCAGGCTGGGGCTTGGGCTACAGCTCCATCCACTTGTTTTCCGACTTCAAGAGTAAGGACAGAAGCTATCCCAGCTTCAATTCCTCATCAATAAGATGCAGGAAATACTCTCTAGGATTACTGAGGAAATGAAATAAGCAACTGTATTTAAGTGTTTTATATACTGTAAAAGCATTGTGCCAATAAAATTATACTTGTTATTCTAGACACAAATATTCTGAATGCTCCTTTAGTCAGATTCTGTGTTTTTCTTTTTTGTTGTAATTTCCACTTAGCGGGGGCTGTATATAAATCAAGCCCTTAGTAAATCTTTATTTAGTGAATATATATAAATACTGCCAGCATCTGGCCCTAGCCCTATTTGGCCTGAAATTCCTGAGGGCTGGTTACCACTATTGCTGAAAATAGAAAGGGAAAAACAAGAACAAAACCCACCAATCCAAAATAGTATGTATTTGTGCTTAATTAAACAAGCACACAGCACTCTCCCATCCACCCTCGCGTCTCCCTGAAACTCATACCTGCAAAACCAAGATATGAGCTGGAATGACATGATGCTTTCAAAATAGCAGACTGAAGAAGACTCCAGAAGACAGCTTTACAAAGTATTAAACAAGATAAAAGGCAGCTTCAAAACAAGAAGATTGTTCATTACTGGCAAAAAGACCCTCCACATCATCAAAGAGCACCTCGGGAGAAGAGATTAAATTCTAGGTCCCCAGGAATATCCTCATAATCAAGTTTACCAGCAGAGATAAGAGAAAAAGGTCCTCTCCTGGGCACAATGCTTCCAGTGGGAGGGGGGAGAAGCTCTGTGGCTGGGACTGAGAAATCCCAGGCAGAAGATGAGGACTTCTATTTCCAACCTGGGTAGCCCTGGGTACTCGAAGCAGGCTTTGTGGTTTAGAGAGAAGGAGGAGGGAATGGAGACTTGGGTTCTTCCAGGCTCTGCCCTCATCCATCACATGTTTCTGGGTGGACTTGTCCATAAAATGAAGAGTAGGACAGGAGGATCTAGGGCACAATCTGTATCTTACATTTCATGATTCTAGATTTTCCAGGATGGCAGTATTTAAGGAAAGGAGTTCTGTGCTGTTCATTTTCTGTTGTCCAACCCCCACCTTTTTTTTTCCCTTGGAATAAAGGGTACAAGAAAAGAGCAAATCAAATAAACATGAAATAAAGACCAAGATAGCTACACAGAACACCAAAAGGAATGAGTTAGAATGTGAAGAGACTGAGAAGCACCAGTGCAAAACACCAATAGCAGCTGCCTGTCTTCTATCTGGTTTAATACATTGTAAAGCTGTCTTCTGGAGTCTGACTTCAGTCTGCTATTGTGAAAGCATCATGTCATTCCAGCTTGTATCTTGGTTTCGCAGGTCTGAGTTTCAGGGAGACCGAGGGTGGATGTGAGAGTACTGTGTGCTTGTTTAAGCACAAATATATTCTGTCCTGAACTGGTGGGTTTTATTTTTTGTTTCTCCTTTTCTATTTTCAGCAATAGTGGTAACCAGCCCTCAGAAATTTGAGGCCAAATAGGGCTGGGGCCAGATGTTGGCAATATTTATTTATTCACTAAATAAGGATTTACTAAGGGCTTGATTTATGTACAGCCTTCTGCTAAGTGAAAATTACAAAAACAAAAGAGAGAACACAGAATCTAACTAAAGGAGCATTCAGAAGGTTTATATTTAGAATAATAAGTATAATTTTGTGGGCACAGTTTTTTTTTTTTTCTCCTTTTTTGAGATGGAGTCTCGCTCTGTCACTCGGCTCACTGCAACCTCTGCCTCCTGAATTCAAGCAATTCTCCTGCCTCAGCCTCCTGAGTAGCTGGGACTATAGGCGTGCACCACCACACCTGGCTAACTTTTTTATTTTTAGAAGAAATGGGGTTTCACCATGTTGGCCAGTCACTCCCGACCTCAGATGATCTGCCTTCCTCGGCCTCCCAAAGTGCTGGGATTACAGGCATGAACCACTGCAACTGGATGCACAATGCTTTTATAGTAGATAAAATATTTAAAATACGGTTGCTTATTTCATTTCTTCAGTAATCCTAGAGAGTATTTTCTGCATCTTATTGATGAACAATTGAAGCTGGGATAGCTCCTCTCCTGACTCTTGAGGTCAGAAAACAAGTGCACCAAGCTGTAGAATGCACAAATGCCAAACATTAAACGGGAGGTCCAGAAAGTTGAATGGAGTGCAGGGGAGTTTCTGAAGTGATTTAAGGCGGGAATAAGAGGCTCAGGATGAAAATGATTATCCAGGGACCGTGGAGAGTGGTTAAAACTGGGAAATGAACCGAGTGGTGAGAGATATGGGCAGCCTAGAAAGAGGCTAAACTGTCACAGACTTTAAGTACACAGTGCAACACACTCAGGGGCTGAGCTTTTTAAAGCACAGATCCATGTTTGGTCAAAGAGACTCAAAACTTCTTTCCATTCATTTTATTCTGAATACTTGTTTAAGTAACTCTTTCAGAACGTTTCTATGGGGGCTGTTTCAGTTAACAAAGCAGAGAAAAGCAGAAACCTGTCTAAAACACTAATTTTTAAAGAGTGATCTCAATGTTTTTTTTCCCAGATATTCCTCGCACAAGAAGGTTTGCAGAAATATAGAACTTTTAACAATGGATAACTATGAGAAGACCCAACCCACCAGTTTCCTGTAGATTAAGAGAAAAGAAAAACAAAAATATAGGCAATCTTGGAGGCCCAAGATTTGCCCAGTAATAAACAATTTTTCTGGAAAGCTGGAAACAAGGTTTATTTCACCTCAGTCAGACTGTTAGCCAGTATTTTTGTTGGACTCAAGTTCTTAAAGATTCAAATATTTCCTATTCTCAACCTCTGGCTTACAGCTAAATACTTAACGGTTTTTAACTGGGGGCTGGCCCTAATTGATAAGGACTTAGAAAACTGTACTAAAAAACATGTTTCAACAAATCTTTCCCGTGACAGTAGCAGTCTTTTCCTCCATGAGGAAATCTGGCTCTTAGAGCTAATCTGCAGGAATTTGTTGCCAAATAAGAGATCTGTGGGCTGTGGGTTTGCCCGGGACGCTAACAGTGCTAACTGCTGCACACCATTAGGAGCACCTTTCAGACCCCAGGGCATCGTACAAACACAATTTCATCTTCTGTTTCATTCCATTGCCATTTCAGAATTTAGAAATTAAGGAACGAAAAAGTTAAACAGCTGGCTCAGGGCATAAATTAAGTCCCAGTCAAGGTTTAAGCTTTTAAACTGAAGCCTGTCTGGCTGCACACCCCTTTTCCTCAGAGATGGGCTCTCACTGGCGGCTTGGTAAGGTAGCTATTTTTTCGTTGTGTTTTTAAAGGGATATTGTTTGTGTTTGTTTGTTTTTTGAGACAGACTCTCACTCTGTCACCCAGGCTGGGGTGCAGTGGCGTGATCTTAGTTCACTGCACCCTCCACCTCCCAGGTTCAAGCGATTCTCCTGCCTCAGCCTCCTGAGTAGCTGGGACTACAGGAATGACTATGCCCGACTAATTTTTGTATTTTTAGTAGAGATGGGGTTTCACTATGTTGGCCAGGCTGGTCTCAAACTCCTGAACTCAAGTGATCACCCACCTCAGCCTCTCAAAGTGCTGGGATTACGGATGTCAGCCACCACACCCGGCCTGTTGTCATTATTGTTTTTAATGCAACTTTTAGGATGCTTCTGATTTTCCTAATTTTATTGAGGAATAATTAATAGAAATTATACATATTCTAGGTATATACAATGTGATTATTTGATATAAATATAGATTGCGTATTGATTCCCACAATCAAATTAATCAACACATCTGTCATCACACGTAGTTACCCTCTGCATGGGGAGGGAAGAGAGGAAGGACACTTCCTAACCTCCAGAACATATTCATCTTATAAATGAAAGCTTGTACCCTTTGACCAGCATCTCACCGTTTCTCCCATGCCACAGACCCTGACAATCACCATTCTACTCTTGCCTTGTGGATTCAACTTGTTTATATTGTACATATAACTGAGATCATACCGTACTTGTTTTTCTGTGTCTGGATTATTCCACTTGGCATAATGTCCTCCAGGTTCATCCAGTTGTTGCAAATGGCAGGCTTTCCTTATTTTTATGGCTAAATATTATTCTATCCTGTATATACACCACATTTTCTTTAACCATTCTTAAGATAAATGGCACTTGGGTTGTTTCCGCAGCTTTGCTATTGTGAGTAATGCTGAAATAAATATGGAAGTGAAGATATCTCTTTGACATACTGATTTGATGTCTTTTAAATATATATCCGGAAGTGGGACTGCTGGATCACACAGTTGTATTTTTACAAAACTTCCATACTCATGTCCATGGTGGCTGTACCAGTTTTCACCCTGATAGTGTACAAGGCTTCCCTTTCCTCCATATCCTTGCCAAAACTTCTAATATTTTGTCTTTTTGACAACAGGCATCCTAACAAATGTGAGATAATATCTCATTGTGGTTTTGATTTGCATTTCTCTAATGATTAGTAATGTCAAGCACCTTTTTTTTTTTTTTTTTTTTTTTTTGAGACAGAATCTCACTCTGTTGTCCAGGCTGGAGTGCAGTGCATCATCTTGGCTCTGTTGCCCAGGCTGGAGTGCAGTGCATCATCTTGGCTCTGTTGCCCAGGCTGGAGTGCAGTGGCATCATCTTGGCTCAACGCAGTCTCAACCTCTTCGGGTTCAGGCGATCCTCCCACCTCAGCCTCCTCATCTCAGTCTTGTGGGTAACTGAGACTATAGGTGCATGGCACCACACCTAGCTAATTTTTGTATTTCTTGTAGAGACAGGGCTTCACCATGTTGTCCAGGCTGGTCTGGAACTCCTGGACTCAAGCAATCCACCTGACTCAGCTTCCCAAAATGGTGAGATTACAGGCGTGAGCCACCGTACCTGGCAAGCATCTTTTCATTCACCTGTTGGCAATTTGCGTGTCTTCTTTGGAAAAGTGTCTATTAAGGTCCTTTGCCCCACCTCCACTTTTTTTTTTTTTTTTAGTATTGAGTTGTACAAGTTCCTCATATATTATGGACATTGACCTTTTATCAGATACACGGTTTGTAGACATTCTCTCCCAGCCTGTATGTTACCTTTTCATTTTGTTGGTTGTTTCCTTTCCTGTGCAGAAGCTTTTTGGCTTGATGTAGTCCCACTTCTGTGTTTTTGCTTTTGTTGCCTGTGCTTTGAGGTAACACCAACAAAGTCATTGCCAAGGCTAATGTCAAGAAGCTTTTTTCCCGTGTTTTCTTCTAGAAATTACATGGTTTCAGGCCTTACCGTTAAGCCTTTTTTTTTTTTTTTTTTTGAGACAGAGTCTTGCTCTGTCGCCCAGGCTGGAGTGCAATGGCGCGATCTCGGCTCACTGCAACCTCCGCTTCCTGGGTTCAAGCCATTCTCCTGCCTCAGTCTCCCGATTAGCTGGGATTACAGGCGCCGCAACCATGCCCAGCTAAATTTTTGTATTTTTAGTAGAGTGAGGTTTCACTATGTTGGCCAGGCTGGTCTCGAACTTCTGACCTTGTGATCCGCCCGCCTCGGCCTCCCAAGGTACTGGGATTACAGGCGTGAGCCACTGCACCCGGGCTCTTACAGTTAAGTCTTAATCCATTTCAAGTTGATTTTTGTATAGGTGTTAAGGGTCCAATTTTATTTTTTGGCATGTGGATATCCAGTTTTCCCAACAGTATTCATTGAAGAGACTGTCCTTTCCCCCATTGCGTATTCTTGGCACCCTTGTCAGGATGCTTCTATGCAATCCTCCAGGTACGTACTAGATCCATCTGACATTTAGGTATGCATTTATCATTTACTCCCACTGGATTTTAAGCTTCTTTCCAGGGCAGTGACCATGCCTTATTTATCCTGTAGCAGTCTTTCACCACACCTAGAGCAGTGCCCCAACACACAGAGCTTAAGAAGAGCATGAAGTGACAACATACACAGATTATTAGCTTCTTTGTGCTGCAAGGGAAGTCTTTTATGGATACTAAAAGTAGAAGTCATCAGTTCCAAATGAATTCAAACAGGTTTCAGGTATTCTTCTACTGACCGAAATTAGACCACTCCTTGTTCCCCTTTTCCTTCCATCCCTTATAAATTCCCATGACACAGCAAACGAACAAAAGCTCTAAAAGTAGACTGTTGTATGAAAAAGACCCTGAACCTATCAGTTTAAAGAAGAGCTGGAAAAATTTTTAATGAAAACCAAACTTAGTATAAACTTTTCTTCTCCTCTTCCCTCCTTCCCTTCCAAGAGGCTGCGGCAGCACCAGGGCTCCCCAGAACAAACCAAAGCCCTCTGGTGGAGCATTTGGATTTCATCTCCCATCTGGACTGTATCCCTTCCACCGGCGAGGGCAAAGTTCACACGTGAGGTCCACAGAGTAAGATGCCACGATGGGTAATGTGGGGATTCAGGAACAAGCGAGTGAGTAAGCAGGGCTGGAAACTGAGATTTGAGCTGCATTTGTGGTAGGCTCTGCTTAGGAGATGGGAGGGCAACCCATGCTCTTGCTGAGAGCAAAGGAAAGAGGAACTCACCACTGGCTGGAGGAATGTCCACTAGTCATGGGAAGGCAGAAATGGATTATCAAGTTTCAGACTTAGAAAACAAAGCAAAACTCTACTTGCGGATGTTTCTTGCAGTTTAAGATCAGAGTAAATATACCAGTACAAAATTACTGGGGTCAAAGGCCTTTGTATGTGTGGTTTTTTTCCCCAGTAATGGGTCACATGATCAGAAACCCCTGTGTGAACTCACTCTTTTTTGGTAATGATGACTTGAGAATTTCCACACGTGCCAAGTCAGTATTACGTGGAACTGAAACCTGACTCGGTGCATATGAAGAATCCGCTCACACTTGTTTTTACTACAGTCAGCAATGCTTCATAAAGCCAAATTTAATGATGTAATTTTGGCAGAGCTAATATAAATAGCTCAAAATTATTAATTTACCTTTGGTTGCAATTATTAACCAATATGAATGTTATGTGATAGCTATCAGTTTTCTATTTACCTTTATTAGGTGAGGCCCCAAAGTAAAATTTTTAGCTAAATATATTAGGTTCCTCAAAGGGTCAGGAAAGGAGCCTGAAAACAGAGAAGAGACTGAATTGAATAGCTTAGATTTCTAGTACTGGGAATTCTGAAAGTGTTTTGGCAATTTATCCCCTAAATGAGAATTTAGATCAGATGGGAGATAATTTTAGAGAATTTGATTCAAGAGGCTTAACTCTGGTTAATCAAATGATGACTAATTTCCAATCTGGAATTTGATCAATTAGTAAACTGGTACCCCAAAATTGGTTAAGAGTAAAATTGTTAAGAGGGCTGTAGTCATTTTTAAAAGAGATGTTATTTCTTCTTCCCAATCAAATCTTATATTGCTGAATTCTATTACACTCCAATATCAAATTTTAAAAAGTTGGCTTTTTAAAAATTTTTTAAAATTGGTTTTTGAAAATTTAAAAAGCTGGTTTTTAAAAATTTTAAAAATTTTTAAAGGTTGGCTCATGCCTGTAATCCCAGCACTTTGGGAGGCTAAGGCAGGTGGATCATGAGGTCAGGCATTTGAGACCAGCCTGGCCAACATAGTGAAACCCCGTCTCTACTAAAAAATACCAAAAAATTTGCTGGGTGTGGTGGCGGGCGCCTGTAATCCCAGCTACTCAGGAGGCTGAGGCAGGAGAACCGCTTGAACCTGGGAGGCAGAGGTTGCCGAGAGCCGAAATCACGCCATTGTTCTCCAGACCGGGTGACAGTGCGAGACTCCGTTTCAAAAAAAAAAAAAAAAAGTTATAATTATCATTATTTTGCTTTTCTCGCAAAGAATTAGGTGTTGTTTACTATGGCCCAAGAAAGCAGGTTTTATTTAGGTGGCAGGTCATTTAAGAGTTAATGTCCTGGCCGGGCACGGTGGCTCAAGCCTGTAATCCCAGCACTTTGGGAGGCCGAGGCGGGCGATCACGAGGTCAGGAGATCGAGACCATGGTGAAACCCCGTCTCTACTAAAAATACAAAAATTAGCCGGCGTGTTGGCGGGCGCCTGTAGTCCCAGCTACTGGGAGGCTGAGGCAGGAGAATGGCGTGAACCCGGGAGGCGGAGCTTGCAGTGAGCCGAGATTGCACCACTGCACTCCAGCCTGGGTGACAGACGAGACTCCATCTCAAAAAAAAAAAAAAAAAAAAAGAGTTAATGTCCTATTCCAAGACAGGTGGGAAAGGAATGGATGTGATTAATGACACTGAGTAATAGAGGGTGTAAGCATGCACATCTTGGAAGACACCAGTGTACCTGACAAAGTTTTCTTGCCTGCCTAGACCTGAAATAGACAAGTGAGAATACAACAAAAGAAACTTTGTTTTTTGAGATGAAGTCTTGCTCTGTCGCTCAGGCTGTGGAGTGCAGTGGCACGATCTGGGCTCAACCTCCTCCTCCTAGGTTCAAGTGATTCTCCTGCCTCAGCCTCCCTAGCAGCTGGGATTACAGGCGCACACCACCACACTCGGCTAATTTTCGTATTTTTAGGAGAGACGGGGTTTCACCATGTTGGCAAGGCTGGTCTCGAACTCCTGACTTCAGGTAATCTGCTCGCCTCAGCCTCCCAAAGTGCTGGGATTACAAGCGTGAGACACTGCACCCAGCCACAACAAAAGAATTTAAACTAGCTAACTCTACTTGGAAAAACAATCTCACCAGTGGAAGAGTCTGTTTAAAGTATTTAAAAATCACTGCAAATTATTAATATTTTAATGTTTCAACATTTAATATGGGAATGTATTGCATATTAAATCCTTGGAAATTACAGTACGGCTGATCTACGCACATCTGCATTCTGTAGTCCGTGAGCACCCACAAGTCAAAGGTAAGCTTTCTTGTGGATCATCACTTATCTTTATCACTAGATGAATGCTGAAGAGCTATTATGATTATATAGTAGCAAAACTGGTTCTAAAAGAATGATGAATTCAGCTATTCTGAACTAATGTTGGCTCTTCTTTGCGTCAATACTCATGTTTTCAAAATTTAAAGCAACTGGGCCACCCAAATCTGATGACAGGCAAAGGGACAATTATATAGTACCTGTCCCAAGAAAGAAGTCATTCTCACATCAGCCCATCCCTGATGCTGCTGCCCTAATTTAATATTGCTTTGTTCTCTCGCCCCCTCTTCTATCCAACTAGATAAACTAAACAGTGTGATGGTTTTAAGTACTGTGTGGCTTGAAATATAACATTTATACAAACTATTCTTGAGGCACAAATAAGAGACCGCTCTGAAATTCAAAAGCACTGTAGCTCTCCCCTGTTCCTTTAAGTATTGCCTCTAAAGCAAGAACTGAGGATTCAGACCTACGAGGAAGCTTTTAACTGACCTAGGTAAGCATTTAAAAAGAGAGGCTTATCCTTAGTTATGGCCATTTTCTCTCCTAAAGGTCCTGTGGATTTTGACCAACAGATACTAAATTTAAGTTCATAAAATGTAGAGTCCACATTTAAAAACATTTTCTTAAGTCACAAGGTGCCTGAAAATAAGTAGTGAGGTTATTTTCTCTAATTTTCTACTTTTCTTCTTTGACAAGTTTTATTCTCTGTTTTAAGGCTTCTGAGGAGCCATGGATTAATAAGGTGGAGCCAATTTTGCCCCAGGACAGATATTTAATGTCAGCGATGAGAGGAGAAAACACTGCTTGTTCACCAGTGTGCAGGAGCTTTCTTACTGAATGGAAACATCACTTCCCAAATCATCAGTTTGGGTGTTGTGGTCGGAGACTTTTTTTGAAAAAATTAAGCAAGCCCTGGCATTCATCATCATTTAAAAAAATAATTTCATGAATGTATACTGTGCATGTGAAGCAGTGATTCAGATGCCTAGGAGTGAATACTTTTTTTAAACGATGCAATCTTTGGTTTTAAAAAAAATTGTTCCGATAAGTATTTTGACTAAGAGAAAATACCTGTTTCTTCATTTTAAAAATGTGATCTGGGGCCAGGCACGGTGGCTCACGACTGTAATCTAAGCACTTTGGGAGGCTGATGTGGGCAGATCACTTGAGGTCAGGAGTTCGAGATCAGCCTGGCTGACATAGTGAAACCCTGTCACTACTAAAAATACAAAAATTAGCCAGGTGTGGTGGCGTGCGCCTGTAGTCCCGGCTACTTGGGAGGCCGAGGCAGGAGAGTTGCTTGAACCAGCAGGTGGAGGTCGCAGTAAGCCGAGATCTCACCACTGTACTTTTGCCTCGGTGACACAGCAAGACTCTGTCTCGTAAATAAAGAAATAAATAAATGTGATCTGGAATAAGAATAGCCTATATTTTCTTCAATGAATGCCATAATTTTACATTACATGGGCTCTCATCTGTATATTTTATTCTTGGGAATACTTTTCTTTACCCAAAGGAAGTAGAATTCCATGGGGAGTACTGAAATAACCTTCAAGATAACGTCTTGTGTGCAGGATGAATTACAGTAGGAGGCAGGTAGGCCAAACCGATTTTTTTGATAACTGCCCACAGTAAGTGTGGCATCCGGAGAGTGGTTCCACAAATGTTACTGACTGAGTCAGGATTCATGTCATCCTCCACTCTGCCTACACCCTCTTTCAGTAAGAAATTCCATTCTGTAAATACGTGTTTTCTTTTTCACAAAAGAGAGAAGTCTTACACGGAGCCTACTCCTATGAGAAACCTGAGCAGGAAAGAGGAAAGTGGAAGAAGCACTCTGAAGTGTGCACATGCACGCATCACAAACTGGCCTGCTGATGGGAATTTCTGCTGAGGAAGACAGGTGCAGAGTGCCAGCCTATCAGCCTAAGTTTACGGTGGGAAAATTTCAGCCTGGGAAGTAACCTTTCCTGCCCACCCATATTGGTGTGCCTCCCCCAACAGCCAGGTGAAAGAAGAGCAGCTGGCTCCTTATCACCATCAAGTAGCTGTAAAGGTGACACTGGGCTCTGCCTGCCAGGCTGCCTTCAGGGTCCCAAAGAACAAAGCTCCAGGGTCCTGAACCTCTTTGCCAGAGAGCAAAAGTAACTACTTCTTAGACTAAACAGATAAACCCGTGTGAACATGACCTAACATTTTTGAGAAAATAAGGGAATAAAACATAGGCTATCAGACATTTGCCACACACCCCCTCCTCCCCAATCCTTCTCCTAACCAATTCCATTTATCCTTTGAAGACAAAAGACATGTCTGGTTTTGAAAAATAAATGTTAAACAAGGAAGGCAACAAGTGAAGTTGTAGAATACAGATTGTTAAAGAAACTAAACCACTGCCAAAAGAACTGGACTCAGTAAAATAACATTAAGGACAGTTCAAATATCTCATAAATTCTTTATTATATTTTATTAGACATAATGATTCCTTGCAAGAATGAAAAAAAAAAAAAATCGACCTAACTGACCTACCATTCACTTATGGTAGTATATTAAAAAAAATTTATTCTCTCTTAGACTACTGAGATCTTCTAGAGAAGGGACTGCATTTTAGACATGTGGTAGATTACATTACTATTCACCAAAATTTCCTGCTCCTTCCTAAGGAGGAATCACATATCCCCACCCCCACTCAACTCGGGTGTGGCCATGTGACTTGCTTTAACCAATGAAGTGGTAGCAGAAATACCATGTCTCACTTCCAGGAAGAAGCTTTAAGGGCTAGTGTGGAACTCTGCCTTGCTTTCTTTCCCTCCTCTGCTATGAAGAACAGCAGTGACATAAACAGAGGCTGCTCTATCACAGGTTGAGGTCAACACTGAACAGAGCTGCAGCTGACGAAAAATGGACATGTAGCACATGAGTGAAACATCAGTGTGTGTTGTTGAAAGCCACTGAGATTTGGGGTCTTATAGAATAATTACTACCTTGATTGATACTGAGTGGCTTACAAAGGACACTTAGTAAAGCCAAGCCTGGATGGAAGGATAGAGGATATAAAGTATTCAGAAATTCCAGTGGTGAAATTTGGTAGGTATCAAGTGAATATAAATAAAATATTTCTTTGATTTATATGTGTAAAGACAGCAGCTTTTAGGTTAAATGACAGCTTGGAGAAGTGACAAAATAGAGGTTTCGTAAATTAAACATCTGGCTATGCAGTTTGATAGTAATTTAAGTGGTGTTCAGGATGTCTATCCTAAGAATCAGCACAAGATCTACTATCTTAAATCCAAGTTGCTTCAGACACGAGTTGATACAATATCACCTAAATGCTGAGGAGTCACTGAAGTGACTGCTGAAATGGCTTCACTTTAGTCCTCGTGGTTATGTCATGCAATAAGGTAGGACTGGATAAAACTTAGAAGCCTGGTAACCCAAACCAGTTCCTAAGTTTACCTAAACCTGAAAATTTCATTTTGTTGATTGAAACTCTTCAGCATTAAACATTTCTCTATTGAGCTTCAGTGGGTGTGGTGCTCGACTGATGCTGGGTGGGGAGGTGACATTGGTATGATGGATACAGAAGAGTCCCTGTTGATCCTGAATATGAGAAACCTTCCTCAGGCTTTCATGGCTGAAGAGGCTTGTCTGGGCAGGCAAATGGCATCAACACAGGTGTTGAACATATGCTATGAGCTGGCACCACCTCCGGATCTTGGCATACCAAGGACCAGCAGTAGGTCAGCATTTTTCCACCTGGATTCAGCAGTTGCGTTCCCTATTCGTTCTTTCATTCCTCATGGGTCTTTAACTAGGTTAGGTATCACTCGCGATCTCCTCTACCACTATCTTCTGTCTTTAAATGTCAAAGGGAATACGTAACATTTGTTCCTTATGTCTTGGACTTTATGGTGACCTAATATCCAGAAGCTGGTGTTAAATGGACAAACGCAAAGACCAACCAGGGAAAACAAACTGAAAGCACACCGATTAATTAAGTCTTTACCTAAAGGATATACTATGGGACTGACTCTGTGCTAGGTACCACAAGAACAAGTGGGAATCAAATTCCAGCCCTTAAGCTCAAGTAGCCTTTTTAGTCTATTTGATAAGAAAAAGAGAAAAGAAACAACATTATTCCCCCTCTTCTTAACTAGCATAATTTTAAAATGTGGGTACTCAAATCATCACAGGTAAGGCTTTCTCCCACCCAATGATACTTCTGTAGAAAGAAAAAAAGAGGGAACTCTGGCAAAAAGAAAGAGCATACGATGCCAGATGGACTAAAAGAGCAAAGAATACAATTCATCAGCAAATTATGTGTCTATTAACAGTTTCAAATAAAATGCAATAAAATATATTTACAGTATGTTGCTATCAAGATGATGATACTATGCCAGGCACGGCAGCTCAAGCCTATAATCCCAGCACTTTGAAAGGCCAATGCAGGAGGACTTGCTTGAGGCCAGGAGTTCAGGACCAGTCTGGGCAACACAGGGAGACCCTCCACAAAAAATTAAAAATTAGCTGGGTATGGTGGCGCACACCTATGGTACCAGCTACTCGGAAGGCTGAGTAAGAGAACTGCTTGGGCTCAGGAAATGGAGGCTGCAGTGAGCCATGATTGCATCACTGCACTCCAGCCTGAGACCCTGTCTCAAAAAAGGGCAGGGGGATGGGTACCAAAAAATTATATATGGAGAATTTTGTACTATGTTAAAAATTGTATGTAGGAGTAATCACAATCAGAATACATATATAAATATGAAGGAGCAGAAGTTTAGGGTGATGGGCTGTAGTTGTGATGTTTTAAAAATATAAAGTAGATTTACATACATTTCTTTAAAAGATCATGTTGACTAAATCCACAAGGCCCACAAGCTACACCAAAATCTCTAGTCCAGCAGTTTTCAACACTAGACAGTACTGCCCCCACCCCAGGAGGCACACAGAAATGCAGAGGAGTGTTACTGGGCAGTCACGTCTGAGGGGCGCTTCTGGCATTTAGTGGGCAAGGGCCAGGAATGCAGAATACCCTGCTGCACACGGGACAGTCCCACACAATGAGGAACTGTCCTACTCCTAACACCAGCAGCACTACTGTTAAGAGATTGCCGCTAGGATAGGACCAAGATCAGTGACACCCAAGATATGCTACAAAAATCCTAAAATTTAACAAAATACCATTAACTTTATGCCAGTATGACTTAAAAATACATCTTTTTCATTTAAAAAAACTGCAGAAGTATATAATCACTCCTCAAAGATGGAAATGGGTAAAAGATCCTATTACCTGAATAGAGAAAATAATCTCATTTCCTGAGAAAGATCATATTGCTTTCATGCTAGAAACAATTTAAACAAACACTGCGGGTAAAAGAATTATCCCCATCTGCTAAACACACTTTTGGACCTGATCAATACACCATTATCCCACAGCTGGTTTGTGAACTCTTGTCAGTAACTCCTACCCCAGACTGAAAGTTCGGAAAGAAAGAAGCAAGGACAAGTGGCTGGAAACCCTGCAGCCGCTGGGATGACCAAGAACTGAGCACTCTGCTGGCCGACTTGCTCCTTGTGAAAAATGGCCCTCCAGTGCCACCCAGAGATGCTTGAAGCTGCTATGCACAGCACCTTCTTCCCGGCCTCAAATAAGAGGGGAGGAGAAAATGGAAAACTACTCTTTCATGAAGGGTGTAGAAATGAGATCCTTTATGCTCAATTAAATGGTCTTCCTAGTTTTAAGCATGTTTAGCACTTAGGACAGTCACACTCATATTTAACTTCCCAAACGGCTGTTGATACTGCCATCTAGTGAATGCAGTCCTTTTTACAACAGAAAGTCACAAAACTTAAAGGGCTCATGAACCTGTATTTTTAAAGTAAAGTTTCGGAAGTATCCTGTTTTTAATCTCATTTGAAATACTACTTAATTTACATTGAGAAGAAGAAAAAAGTTAGTAACAGAGAGTTTGCACTCTGTGGATTCCTTTTAGGAATTAGCAAAATTTCAAAAATGAATACAACGGGAGAATGTAAACAAATTCGATTTTCCATAAAGCAGGGGAGTCCAATGTTTTGGCTTCCCTGGGCCACACTAGAAGAAGTGTCTTAGGCCACAAATAAAATATACTAACACCAATGATACCTGATGAGCTTTAAAAAAATCTCATGTTTTAAGAAGTTTACAAATGTGTGTTGGGCTGCATTCAAAGCTGTCCTGGGCCACATGCAGCCTGTGGGCCATGGGTTGGACAAGCTTGTCATAAAGGACTGAAGCTCTGCTCTATCTCCAGCAATGACTGTTACAGCTGTACTTGCTATCCAGTGTGCTGTTCAGAGCATGGTCCACGTGTCCCTCTATGGTGAGTACTTGTGCTTTTCTTGAGTTGCTGAATCTTAAAGACGCCGTGAACTATGTATCTGGTCACAATTACTTCTTCGTCTTGGCTGCTAGGAAGCATGCAGCCAAATTACTGGCCTATTCCAGTCTACTTACAAGATCTTTTACGGTACATGCTACCTCTATCTTCACTCCATATTTCCTCCTCTTGATATCTTCCTTCTGTCCCAATATCTTCACCCACTCATTTAAAAATTTCATTTTGTATGCCCCTTTAATTTGGTACATATAAATAAAACACATTAGTGTTATTTGCTGTGTGTATGATGCTCCTGTTGGGATCCTCTGCGCGTAACCATAGGCATATATATGGCAAATATCACAGGCAAAGGTGACTTGTGTCTTATATGACTCTTAGGGTCTCTTTCTACTTCTTGACTCCCCATTAGGAGAGCTGCTGCTGGTCTAAACTGGGATTCGAAAGAGTGTCACAGTCAAAGGTATTGCTCACACATAACTGCTACCTTTACCACATTCCACTCCAGTATGGCCGCCTGAGATGTCTGGCTTAAATTTCTAAGCAGCTTCTTCAACTGAAGGGACTGCTTTTTTTACTTCTCATCCCACAAATCCTGCCTCATTGTTTCTGTACTTTGTCCCATTCCTAGACAGTTGACCTATGTATTCCAAATGATAACTTTTTTTAATATGAAAGGTTTTTAACATAAAGGCTTACTAAAAGGCAGAGCGTAAACTGTTGTAGCAGAAGGCATACAGATGATAATACTGAAACCCTAAAGGCTGTCTTCAAAAAACACGGATAATGTGGGACACCTTATCACCACTTTAGCAGACATCATGCTTGTCTAAGAAACCGGGCCTACATACTGTTGAACTACATTCATTCCTGTTGAGATAATGACACCCAGTGAGAGTTCATCACTGGGACATCTTACACTTTGTACTGAATTTCTCTTTCTTATCTCCAATAACTGGCTATTAAAAAAACACAGATTGCAAAAATCACATTCTCAGTCTTACCCGAGAGCCACAACACCTGGCTTTGTGTACGTTCTCTACAGCTGCCAAAAGCACAAAACAACAGATAGTTTCCTATTAACAAAGTGCAATGTAAGAGGCATGGGTGGGTTTGTGTGGGAGGTACTATGGGTAATATGTGTGTTCATTACGCAAATGAAAGCCAATCCTATATTTAAATGTACTTTTTTTTTTTTTTTTTTTTTTTTGAGACAGAGTCCTGCTCTGTCACCCAGGCTGGAGTGCAGTGGCGCAATCTCGGCTCACTGCAAGCCCCGCCTCCAGGGTTCACGCCATTCTCCTGCCTCAGCCTCTCCAAGCACCTGGGACTACAGGCGCCCGCCACTACGCCCGGCTAATTTTTTGTATTTTTAGTAGAGACGGGGTTTCACCGTGGTCTCGATCTCCTGACCTCGTGATCCGCCCGCCTCGGCCTCCCAAAGTGCTGGGATTACAGGCGTGAGACACCGTGCCCGGCTTAAATGTACTTTTATATGTACAGGCAAGTGCACATAAGAGTTAGATGGTCGGCCGGGCATGGTGGCTCACGCCTGTAATCCCAGCACTCTGGGAGGCTGAGACAGGCGGATCATGAGGTCAGGAAATCGAGACCATCCTGGCTAACACGGTGAAACCCCATCTCTACTAAACATACAAAAAATTAGCCAGGTGTGGTGGTATGCACCTGTAATCCCAGCTACTCAGGAGGCTGAAGCAGGAAAATCGCTTGAACCCGGGAGGCAGAGGTTGCAGTGGGCTGAGATCGCACCACTGTACTCCAGCCTGGGCAACAGAGCAAGACTCTCTCTCCAAAAAAAAAAAAAAAAAAAGAGATGGTCAAGGTGACGAAGATTACGAAAATATTACTGGGAAGATAAACTATCAAAAATGCCTGCAAAATAGAATGACACTGTCATTTGTCAGTCAGATAATTAGTGTCAAAGGTTCTGAATTTTAGACACGCTCCTATCTAATGGGATCGACATACCTATGTTATTAAAAAGTGAAGTGAAATGTAACTTCCTCAGTGGCTTGTTTGGATTCAGCTTCTGTGCAAGGAGCAAGTACTAAGACACATCTGAAAAGCATGACAGACAGAGGACATAGGCCTTAAGGTTTTTATTCCAAGTTCAATCATTACTTGAGTCCTGTACTTTTTTCTATGTCCTACACAGAAACCTGGAGATAAGTGTAGTCATCCAAGCTTACATAATGGAAATTAAGGCATAGAGTCGGTGAGGAACTGGCCCCGTGAGCTGGGCTCTTGGTTCAGCGACAACTGTCTGTGACTTACTAAAAGATTCTTTAGTTAGCCTGTTGTTTTTAGTAGACAGCTGGGGGCTGGACCCAATACTAGCAAATGGAACTCAGGGGGCTGACAGCGACATCTCTGAAGGCCAAAAAACCTTCTCACATGTCAAGCCAACTGTCCCTTCAGGTCCTGGGGATGGAGACAGGGCTGGCAAGTGGAGTGATAAGGTAATCTAATTATAATCATGCCAGAGTAATAAAGTGAGTGAGAACATAAAGGACACAGAAGATGCCTTCTGTCAGAGACAAAGAATTCAAAAACAATCGAATAAAACCAGCAAACAGGAGAATACCATTCCATTCTTCTTCTACGGGACTGGGGACGAGGTTAACCATTTATAAACAGCTCGCTTGTGTTTGGCCTCTTTCCCTTGCCCAGTCTCAGTTCCCAGAAAAATAACCACAAACATGATTTCTGCCTCTGGGTCTAGAAGATGAAATCAAATCTCAAAGATACTCAGGTCACAGATGTGCAAGTCTAAAGCTGTCTCAACTGTAACCCTCTGAGCTTTCCAAGGCTAGCTATGCCTCCAGATCCTGGAATGGACAATTCTTTCCTTATCTACAAGGATTCTTCAGTGGCCCTTAAACCCAGCAAAGCTGGAACCTGCAGGTTCTAGCCATCTCTTGATCAGAGTCAAGGGGGCATGGACATTATTTAACATTACCTGATGCAGCAGAGGGTACTCTGTCAAACCAGCTGCTATATTAAATCAACACTGGACACCTCTATGGCTAATCCACAGAGGGAACTGTCAGGATTCTATTTCTTAAATCATGTATCTAAACCAGTACTTTATTTTTTCACCCATATAGTACACCATTATCACTTCCATATCACTCAATTCTTCAGGACTATCTTTTCTCATTACATATAACATTTGCTTAAGGCATCATCATGGTTCACTTTGGAGAGCAGGACTGAAGTTCCGTGAGAATGTTTTTTCATCTTATATACTTCTAATATTCTAATTTATTAGGATAATTGTGTTACTTTTATAAAGAGTTTTTGATAAACATAAGTGTTTAACCAAATTAAAATGTATTCATACCTTTAATCTAGTTATTCTTGTGAACTTATCACAAGGAAGTAACTTATTATGGCCTGAAGATTTCACTGCAATGATACTTAAAGTAGCAAAGAATTAGACACAATCTAAATTTTAAACATGAGAAAGTCAGTTTTATAAATTATTGTACATTAATGTAACAGTATTTATCATTATAATTGTAAAGGCTTCATAAATGAGTGGAAAGTCCTGACACCTCAAGTAAAACAAGCATTCCAAATAAAAATTAAACCACATAAATATATGTATAAGAAAGATAAAAACATTTGTATGTGAGAGCGGTAAAATTCTAAGTAATTTGAAATTTTAAAAATTTTCTTTAGTGAATAAATATAAAATACTTGCTAGCCAGTAGCCTGAGAAAAAATAATTTTGCCATACTTCCAAACTATGATATTAACCAAATTAAGATACTTCTCCTATATTCAGAATTAACTTTAAAGGGAATGAAAGAAGTACCAATAGATTAAAAGGCAAAATATGTTAGCAGGATCAATGTCTATTGAGTCTATTCATTATTTTTATTTTATTTTATTTTATTTTATTTTATTTTATTTTTTGGGACAGCGTCTCACTGTGTCACCCAGGCTGGAGTCCAGTGGAACGATCTCAGCTCATTGCAACCTCCACCTCCTGGGTTCAAATGATTCTCCTGTCTCCGCCCTTCCAGTAGCCGAACTACGGATGCATGACACCACACCCAGCTAATTTTTTCTATTTTTAGTAGAGACGGGGTTTCACCATGTTGGCCACGCTGGTTTTGAACTCCTGACCTCAGGCGATCCGCCCTCCTCGGCCTCCCAAAGTGCTGAGATTACAGGCGTGAGCCACCACGCCCAGCCTATTGATTCTATTTAAAATGGACTTGTAGCTAGCAATAAAGTTTAAGGAATTCCCAAAGAACTGTTAAGCAAATCTATTTAATTTATAAACAATAAACATAAAATGTTTTCTAAATTAAAATAATATAGTGGCATTATAATAACACCACTGCAATTAGCAGTTTAATAATGTGGTAAATAATACTAGGTAAAGCCAATCGCTATTTGTGGAAAATCCTTCTTTTTTTTTTTTTTTTTTTCAACCAGCTTTCTGAAGGGTTAGGGGTCAAGTTTTCTTCCCTTTGAGTTCTGAGAACATGAAGATTTTCAATGATCTTGCAGGAGTTCAAGTCCCAAAGGGTAACTGAACAAGGAAGGAGATCAGCAGTGACCCCGAAAGCTAACAACAAGTGTGAGTGTATGCCCATGTGTTATTTCCCATGCTTCCATCCAACAAAATGCTCTACTGAAGCAATATGTATGAATGCATCTATTATGCATATCACCATGGCCTTATCCCACTCAGTCTCAACACTGGCTTAGTTCACCTCCCTTGGAGACAATCTGGACCATCAACTGGGGTGGAGGCTGTTAAGTAACTCTGTGAGTTGTCTTCATCTAGGTAGCTCTTCAGGTGTGGTTCATCAGCCACACCCTAATAACTGACAACCTTTGTGAACAATTTTTCAATTCTGTTTATCTCCCTGGCTTGATGAAAGACAAACTGACCAAATCAGTCAGTCGTGATGATGGCACTCCTCCCGAAGTGACTAGAGAGGGCCACTCTTGTAAACTTCAACTACCTTGACAGTTCCCACATGTAAATGCCCTAAAGTCAATCATCTTCATCTCACATGCTCTGAAACAATGATCTTTTCTTATAGGTAACATTGGCCAACATTATATATAAAGAAATTTTTTAAAATTATTTAGTTTAGCTCTTTAAGAGAATACACAAATATTGATAAAGGAGAGTTGGTCTATGGTCATGTAGAATGTGTTATACAACAAATGAAACTGTTATTGTTATAATTCTGAAAGTTTTTAGTCTTTCCTTAAAAGATTCCATGGTACTAGATAAATTACACACATACACACACACACACACACACACACACACACACACACAGAGATTTTCACAAGGAAAAATAAACATTACAATACAACCAGGTAAAGGTAACAAGAACATGAAAGGAGGTTGCTAAGGTGCTTCCAAAAGACTGGCCTAATTTTAACACCACATCCATTTTTAGTGCTTTTTTCTTTGCCTAAAATCCTTACCACCACACCATAATATTTCCTCCCAGCATAGTAAGTTGGGAGAACAAGTAAACGGGAAGAAACTATAGAGGTTCTTACAGCCCTGCCAGCAAATGTTCCTAGCATTCTGCTGCTGGGCTGGGTGAAGAGAACAAGGCCAGCCGTCCTGGACGGGGTGAGGCACGTGTGCAGGTATGTGCAGCTAGTCCTGGGCTTGCGCAGGAGCAGGAATCTGCACAAGAACCAACAAGCCCACAGGAGAGGTACTCAACTGAACTAGTGTTTAACAGGCATAGCCATCTCCCTTTTTTTTTTTTTTTTTTTGAGATGGAGTCTTGCTGCAACACCCAGGTTAGAGTGCAATGGCATGATCTTGGCTCACTGCAACCTCTGCTTCCCGGAGTCAAGCAATTCTCCTGCCTGACCCTCCCAAATAGCTGGGACTACAGGTGTGCGTCACCACACCAGCTAATTTTTGTATTTATAGTAGAGATGGGGGTCTCACCATATTGGCCAGGCTGGTCTTGAACTTCTGACCTCAAGTGATCCACCCGCCTTGGCCTCCCAAAGTGCTGAGATTACAGGCATAAGCCACTGCACCTTGCTAACCATCTGCTTTCAAGCGGATGTTGATATGCCAAAGTTGACCTCAGTGCCACTCTGAACGACCCAACAAGCATGCCAAGGAACTGAGGAAGGTGAGAGAGAGCGCTGTTGTATTAATTACTAGTCTAAGAAGGAACTGAGGAAGGTGAGAGAGAGTGCCGTTGTATTAATTACTAGTCTAAGACCCTGTTTTAAAGAATGACCCAAGAAAACAGAAAATTAGAATTCAAGTCCCAGTCCCACAGTTTTCCTTGGGCATAAAACACTTAAAAATCTGAATGGGCAACTACACCTCACTAGTTTCTTCTTAGTTTTTAAGCCAACTCAGTAGCCTGCCTTATCTCATTCTAAACCTTCTGAGAGCAGGGACTTTGTTTTTCCTTTATGCTATTTCCACAGTAGTAAGAACAGTCCCTGGCATATGGTAGGTCCATGTATATTTGATGAGAGGATGAATACATTTCAAGAGCTTACTAGTTTCAGTCTCTCCACAAACAGATAAAAATTGTACTTTTTAAAAAGCTTTAATCTTCCTTTGCAGCTACAACTGTCATAAGAAAGCACTGACATATTGCATCTTTTATTTTCTAAAAAATATATATGTAGGTAAAATATATATATAAATATATAAAAAGATATACACACACATATATATTTTATATGTTTATAACACACACACATATTTTTTTTTCTGAGACAGAGTTTCGCTCTTGTTGCCCAGACTGGAGTACAATGGCGGGATCTCCGCTCACTGCAACCCAGCCTCCTGAGTAGCTGAGACTACAGGCATGCACCACCACAACCGGCTAATTTTGTATTTTTAGTAGAGATGGGGTTTCACCATGTTAGTCAGGCTAGTCTTGAATTCCTGACCTCAGGTGATTTGCCCACCTCAGCCTCCCAAAGTGCTGGGATTACAGGCGTGAGCCACCGCCCCCACCACCCCCAGCCCTTCTAAAAATATATTTTTAAAAATTTTACATATTATATAAAAATTCTGTTATATATGTATGTACATATATATGTGTGAGTGTGAGAGTGTGTGTGTGTGTGTGTGTGTAGGAATATGTGTAATTCAATGCTATATACTGGGGGAAAGCTCTATGGTTTTTCTTCCCCTATAATTTTTCAGAAGGGAACATGATCATCTTAATTTGATAAAACTGACTGAATAGTAAAACCCAGAACCAGAATTTAGGGTGTGGCAGAGCTTGTTTAATCACCACCTATTCTAATGGGAAGGGAGTCAGAACACAGGGCCCCCTGACAACACAAACCTGGCATTCCCCTCCAATGCCATCTGGTGTATGGGCCAGTTAGTCCCATTACCATTTCTCTCTCCCATCCTGATCACTGCTCAACCTATAATAAAATCTGGGCACAGTGGCTCTCTGTTCATTTCCCCATATTCCAAAGCACTGAGGGAAAGTGGGCCACTGGGTGGTCTCCATCTCTATCCCCCTTCTTTCCCCTCCTCAACATCCCCAGCCTGATCATGCTTACTCTCTTTTAAAACCCAGAATTTTACTATGGCATGGCACTCACAGCCATTCATCATTTGGGTCTCTTGCTACCTCTCCACCTGTACAGAAGAGATTACAGGAAACAATATTACACAGCTGCCTCATGTTTAATGCTCTCTTACCCCTCTACACCTTTGCCCAGGCTGATCATTCTGTCTACAGCAGGAGGGCTTCACTGGTTTTTCCTCCCACGTGCTCTTTAAGACTGAGTATAGGCACTTCCTCCTCCAGGAAGCCCTTCCTGATGCTCTTTGCCTGTTTTAGATGCCCCTTCATCTGAATTCAGAGCTTAACACACGGTTAAGCACATGCTTTACTACTGGACAGTGATTATCTTTCCTCATGGCTAGTATTAGGAGATTTCTTTTTTTTTTTTTTTTTTTTTTTTTTTTTTTGAGATGGAGTCTCACTTTGTCGCCCAGGCTGGAGTGCAGTGGTGCAATCTGGGTTCACTGCAACCTCTGGCTCCCACGTTCAAGTGATTCTCCTGCCTCAGTCTCCTGAGTAGCTGGGATTACAGGCACGTACCACCACGCCCAGCTAATTTTTCTATTTTTAGTAGAGACAGGTTTCATCATGTTGGTCAGGCTGGTCTTGAACTCCTGACCATGTGATCTGCCTGCCTCGGCCTCCCAAAGAGCTGGGATTACAGGCGTGAGCCACCACTCTCGGCTGGAGGTTTCTATTAAAAACAAATGAGATGGTATTTGCAAACTGTCAGACATTGCCCAATTGCATTAGTCCATTTTCACACTGCTATAAAGAACTACCTGAGACTGGGCAATTTATGAAGAAAAAAGGTTTAACTGACTCACAGTTCTGCATGGCTGGGGAAGCCTTAGGAAACTTACTATTATCATTATTTTTTGAGACAGAGTCTCGCTCTGTTACACAGGCTGAAGTGCAGTGGCACAATCTTGGCTCACTGTAACCTCCATCTGTCAGGTTCAATCGATTCTCCTGCCTCAGCTTCCTGAATAGCTGAGATTACAGGTGTGCGCCACCCGCCCGGCTAATTTTTGTTTTCTTAGTAGAGACAGGTTTCACCATGTTGGCCAGACTGGTCTTGAACTCCTGACCTCAAGTGATCTGCCCACGTTGGCCTCCCAAAGTGCTGGGATTACAGGTGTGAGCCACTGCACCCGGCCAGGAAACTTATCATCATGGTGGAAGGCCAAGGGGAGGCAAGGACCTCTTCTTCACATGACAGCAGGAGAGACAGAGAGAGACGTGGGTGCAAGGGGGAAACCGCCAAACACTTTTAAACCATTAGATCTCATGAGAACTCCCTCGCTATCAGGAGGACAGCATGGGGTAAACCATCCTCATGATCCAATCACCTCCCATCAGGTCCCCCCCCTCAACATGTGGGGATTACAATTTGAGATGGACACAGAGCCAAACCACATCACCAGTACAATGTCTGACACGTAATGCTCATTCAATAAATGGTCATTATTAGAATCATCATTATTGTTTACCATGTCTCCAGGAAAGAGACAAATTTAAGGACCAGAATAATCAGAACAATAACGTATTTGGTACTTTGAGTATGAGCTGTAACAGTAATCTTAGACACTAATTTATTATGAACTGGTACCCCAACTTTTTGCTGAAATCACTGACACTCCATTCTCCTCCCTAAACATAAAGTTAATGAAAAAACAAAGACAAAAAAACCAAGCACGGTGAGGCCAAAATAATTTTACTTTTTTTTTTTTTTTTGAGACAGAGTCTTGCTCTGTCACCCAGGCTGGAATGCAATGCTGTGATCTTGGCTCACTGCAACCTCTGCCTCCCAGGTTCAAGTGATTCTCATGCCTCAGCCTCCAGAGTAGCTGGGACTACGGCGCTCACCACCACGCCCAGCTAATTTTTGTATTTTTAGTAGAGACGGGGTTTCGCCACATTGGCCAGACTGGTCTCGGACTCCTGACCTCAGGTGATCTGCCCGCCTCGACCTCCCAAAGTCCTGGGATTACAGGTGTGAGCCACCGTGCCCGGCCTACATTTTTTAGAAGAGAAAAATTCAAACCAGTACATTAATTAATGATAGAATCTAAGTAAAATATTTTGCTGTTCTAGAACTAGGGAAAGGTAAGGAAAATGATGATTTTAGACTTAAGGAACTGTTAAGAGTAAGAATTACTGAATGTCAATGTGATGCCTCTCTACATAACGAGGTCTAAAGGCACCAAGAATATGACTTACGTTATTAACCCTTACATTAGATGGAAGACACACAAACTGCTCTTAGTAAATTCTTCTGGCTGAGTTATCATACAACGATTAGTTATCAAAGCTACTTCAAGTTCTTATTGCTGCAAAGATAATTTACACATTCAGGGTCAAAGTCAGCCAGCCATGTTTCTGAACTGAAAACAATTCAGTACTAGGCTTTATTTGCCAGTTGAGATTTGTGCCACACTGACACATTTAACATCACCTCCAAATTAATGTGCACCAGGGATGGGATGAATAGGGAAATTTCTTTTTACTATTATTATTATTATTATTATTATTATTATGCTTTACGTTTTAGGGCACATGTGCACAATGTGCAGGTTTGTTACATATGTATCCATGTGCCATGTTGGTGTGCTGCACCCATTAACTCGTCATTTAACATTAGGTATATCTCCTAATGCTGTCCCTCCCCCCTCTCCCCACCCCACAACAGTCCCCGGAGTGTGATGTTCCCCTTCCTGTGTCCATGAGTTCTCCTTGTTCAATTCCCACCTATGAGTGAGAACATGTGGTGTTTGGTTTTTTGTCCTTGTGATAGTTTACTGAGAAGGGAAATTTCTTACAAAATGCCATGGTCCAGAGGAAAAACATCCTTGAAAAAGGTTCATCCTTTAAATCCTGATATAAATCTACTCTTAGATCTATATTCTAAAAGAGAATAAGAGACTCTTTCCCCATACATAAGAAACGGGTGGTAAGGCCCACAAATGAGTTCTGAAGTAGAACAAAACGCTTAGGAAGATAATTATCACTGTGGATAAATATGATTTGTAACTATGATAACCCTATCAGCCACATGTGGAATGTGCCTTGACTGCATGTTTGGTTTTCACAGAAATAGCTCTTCAACAGTTGAGATGTAATAGCAAAAATATGAAAAATTACAAAGGAGTCATGCTGGAATCTCATCTAAACAAGATCTATTTTGCAAGAACTAAAAGCAGCAGTCAAAAGAAGTTACACTGAATCATCAAGGAGAACAGGCTTTCAATCTTAAATATTTTGTCAATGTCCTCTGACTATAAAGACTTCACACATAAAATTATAAGGACAAAAATAACTTATCAGAACTTTACGCAAAAAGAGTTATTATAGGATGGTGAATCTGTACTTAGACGTTGTAAATCAGGTATTTACCTCTATAACTAACCAAAAGATATTCTCATTAAAATATGGAATGGGGGCCGGGCGTGGTAGCTCACACCTATAACCACCAGCACTTTGGGAGGCTGAGGCGGGCGGATCACGAGATCAAGAGATTGAGACCATCCTGGCCAACATTGTGAAACCCCGTCTCTACTAAAAATACAAAAATTAGCTGGGCATGGTGGTGCATGCCTGTAGTCCCAGCTACTTGGGAGGCTGAGGCAGGAGAATCGCTTGAACCTAGGATGGGGAGGTTGCAGTGAGCCAAGACCACACCACTGCACTCCAGCCTGGAGACAGAGCGAGACTCCGTCTCAAAAAATAAAATAAAATAAAATCAATAAAAATGGAATGGGCTAAAAATGAGAATCAGAAACTCAGGAATAGTCATTGAAGGAATGTCAAAAATGTCTGGATGCTAATGCTAGCTATCAATGTAAAAGTATTTTTCCACAAAAAGTTAATCTATTCCATTGATAAAGTACCTATTTTTCTACAGGGTATGTGCATTGATTTTAACAACTCAACATTAAGTGATCAAAATGACTTTACATCAAAGTGACTGACTACTTAGAAGTGTTAAAAACGAGTTTCAGACCTGGTACAACCATGTTCACAGGAAAGAGCTTACCATGAAACTCATGGAAGACAAAAGCAATGCCACCCCAGTTGCAATGTGCGTGTCTGGTACCCAGATAATTGGTTTCTAAACACCATTGTCCAATAAAAGGACCCAGGTTCCTTAGAGAAGTGACTGATTCCAAAAGTAGGGCAAGGAAAATACAAGATTAGCCTGGAGCATCAGGGGATGCCATAATGTGAGGAAGTACTTGAAAAAAGATGGAAGCATGTCAAAAGGACATCAGAGTCAGCCTGACGGAGCTCCCAGTGGCCAAAGCTAGAATAATTTGAACAAGAAAATAATGATGATAATATTGGGTTATAACCCATAGAATGAAGTAACTGTCCATGATGAGTCCACACTAATAGCACTAGCAATAAGGGAAACTGACATCAAGTAACCTGTTATGAGGCAATAAAAAAGATACATCATTGCTTTTGTGGTCTTCCTTCAAAACAAAAAAAAAGCACAACCTAAAGGTAAACACTAGAAAACGTCAGCCCCAAATCTAGAGTCATTCCACAAAATAACTGACCAGAAATAACTGACAAGGAATAAGGAACTGTCACAAACTGTGGGAGTTTAAGGAGTCAGAACAACTCAATACAATGTGGATCTTGGGTTGGATCATGGAACAGAAAAAAAGGATAGTGGAAAACTGGACAGAATGCTAGTAAGGTCTGTTGTTTAGCTGGAAGTATTAGACCAATTTAAATTCCCAATTTTGATAATTATATTAATGAGAGTTTAATATGGTTATGTAAGATATTAACGTTAGGAGAAACTGAGTGAAGGGTATGTGAGCTCTGTACTACCTTTGCAACATTTCTCTAAATCTAACATTATTTCAAAATAAAAAGTTTTTAAAGACTGACGGAAGAGGAAAGCAACTGTGGTTACTCTTACTCCTCACTTCCATCTGGCTTTCTTTTCTTTGGGCATTTCACAAAAGCATCTCCCTCCATCTGCTTTAGTTAATTGTGAAAGAGCACAGAACAGTATGAGACATGAGACTCAGAAAAACATACCATCACAGTGACCCTCTTGAAAAATGAAGATGGGCTGCCTTTTGGAGTGTAGCTAAACTTTTCAGTTATCCCAGAACAAAAAGTCTTTAACTTTAGAACATGTTAGCAAATTCCCAAACTCATCTTTCTTGGATAGTACAAAAGAATACTGCGTATTCACAGAATCTGTCAACAAGCAGAAGATCTTTTGGCATAAAATCTAAAGCTATTTAAAAATGACTGCCAGCAATGGGTGGAGGGATAATGAAAGATATGTTGGGAGTGAGGTGAGGTGTATGGAGGGCAAGAGTGCAAGAAGCCCAAGAAGCATTTACGTGCTACTAGTTGTTTCCTCACCTAATAATATGAAGTTGGATCCACAATGCATTTAAAAATACCTGTTTATATAGCTCATACACATACCTAAAAGGACTTCATTTTATTTATTTATATTCTAGTTAGATTATTACGTATGTTACCACATTGTATAGGAATGAAAAGAGCCAGACATACCCTTCCTTTTCTTCTTTCTTTCCAAGCATTTAATTACGCAATGTGATGCTACAATGGAATATTATTCAGCCTTAGAAAGGAATGAAATTCAGACACGTTACAACATAGATGAGCCTTGAGGACATTACACTGGGTAAAATAAGCCAGTTACAAAAAGACAGACATCGTGTGATTCCACTTATGAGGTACCTAGAATAGTCAAAATTACAGAGACAGAAAGTAGAATGGCTGCCAGGGGAAGAGGGGAGTGGGGAGTTGTTGTATAATAGATATAAGTGCTTTTGTTTTGAAAGATGAAAAAGAGTTTTAGAGACTGGTTGCACAATAATGTGAATGTAAATAACATTACTGAATTGTGCAATTAAAAAAACAGTTAAGATGGTAAATTATATGTTATGTATAACACAAAACTTTAAAAAAAAATTTAAGGTAATTATGTACATTTTTTTGCCTCAGCAATTCTTATGACCTTAAAGACTTACATGAGTATACGTTGATGTGGGTACAAAATTGTTAACTGTTGCATTATTTATACTATAAAACACCGAAAACACACTAAATGATCATTAAAATAAAGCCTTAAACAAAGTACAGTCATCCCTCGATATACGAGGAGGACTGGTTCCATGACTGCCTGCAAATACCCAAATCCTCACATACGGAAGTTCTTTAGCCGGCCCTGAAGAACCTGCGTATATGAAAGAAAAGTCAATTCTCTCTTTATGCAAGTTTTGCATCCCTCAAATGCTCTATTTTCAATCGATGTTGGGTTGAAAATATCTGCATAAAAGTAGACCTGCATGTGGACCTACATATAAGTGGACCTGCATATAATTGGACCCATGTTGTTCAAGGGTCAGCTATGTAGCACATCAGTATGATGGGTTACTCTGCAGCATTTAAGAGAAATAAGTAAACTAACAGAGAAAGACACAATCTATAATTATGTAAAATAATAAGTTAAAATGTAGATAAAGTATATAATTTTATTCACAGTAAGAAGGTATGTCTGTATATAAATGCATGGAAAATATGTAGGATGTATATCAAACTTAACAGGGACCCCTCTAAAGAATATTTGGAGGAATAGTGGGGTTCTTACCTTGAATTTTAAAATAACCACTAGAGATTATTTTTTAAAAAATAAGAATAATATTTCTTGCCAGGCATGCCGGCTCACAACTATAATCCCAGCACTTTGGGAGGCCGAGATGGGCGGATCACCTGAGGTCAGGTGTTTGAGACCAGCCTGACCAACATGGAAAAACCCCGTCTCTACTAATACAAAATTAGTCGGGCATGTTGGTGCATGCCTGTAATCCCAGCTACTCGGGAGGCTGAGGCAGGACAATCGCTCGAACCTGGGAGGCGGAGGTTGTGGTGAGCCAAGATTGTGCCATTGCACTCCAGCCTGGGTGACAAGAGCGAAACTCCATCTCAAAAAATAATAATAATAATAAAAACAAATCATTCATAAAGTAAAGAAAACAATTATATTTATAATTGCATATAAAGAATAAAATACCTAGGGATGGCCGGGCATGGTGGCTCATGCCCATAATCCTAGCAATTTGGGAGACTGAGGCAGGCGGATCGCCTGAGGTCAGGAGTCCGTGACCAGTCTGGCCAACATGGCGAGACTCCGCCTCTACTAAAAATACAAAAAATTAGCCAGGCGTGGTGGTGTGCCCCTGTAATCTCAGCTACTCAGGAGGCTGAGGCACTAGAATCGCTTGAACCCGAGAGGTGGAGGCTGCAGTGAGCCAAGGTCGTGCCACCACACTCCAGCCTGGGCAACAGAATGAGACTCTGTCTCAGAAAAAAACAAAACAAAAAACAACAACAACAAAAACAAAACAAAACAAAAAACCTAGGAACAAATTTAACACAGGAGGCAAAAGACTTACACACTGGCAATTACAAGACACTGCTGAAGAATAAGACCTAAATAAATGGAAATACACCCTATATTCATAGATTGGAAGTCTTAATATTGTTAAGATGACAATATTACTCCAAATCATCCGCAGATTCAATGTACTCCTTATCAAAACTCCAACAGCCCTTTTTGCAGAAATGAAAAATCAGATCCTTAAATTCATATGAAGCTGAAAGGAATCCAAATAGCCAAAACAACACTAAAAAAAAGGAAGAAAAAATTTGAAGAACACTCACTTCCCAACTTCAAAACTTAACTACAAAGCTACAGTAATCAAAAACGGTGTAGTACTAGTATAGGGATAGATATATGGACCAACAGAATAAAGAGTCTAGAAATAAAATCTCACATATATGGCCAACAGATTTTTAACAAGGGTACAAAGACCATTCAAATGGGGAAATATAGACTCTTCAGCAAATGGTGCTGGGAAAATTGGATATCCACATACAAAAGAATAAAGTTGGGTCCCTACTCCATACCATATGAAAAATTAACTCAAAATGAATTAACAACCTAAGTATAAAAAATAAAAGCATAACTTCTTAGAAGAAAGCATAGGGAGGCCAGGGGCGGTGGCTCAAGCCTGTAATCCCAGCACTTTGGGAGGCCGAGGCGGGTGGATCACTTGAGGTCAGGAGTTCGAGATAGCCTGGCCAACATGGTGAAACCCCCTCTCTACTAAAAATACAAAAAAATCAGCCGGCGTGGTGATGCATGTCTGTAATCCCAGCTACCCGGGAGGCTGAGGCAGGAGAATCACTTGAACCCGGGAGGCAAAGGTTGCAGTGAGCCAAGATTTTGCCACTGTACTCCAGCCTGGGCAACACAGCAAGACTGTCTCAAAAAATAAATAAATAAAAATTAAAAAAATTAAAAAAAATGAAAATCTTAAAAATGAGAAAAACTATGTGCAAATCATATATCTATTAAGGGTCTAGTACCCAGAATATATAAAGTACTCTTACAAGTCAACAACAAATAACAGTTTTTAAATGGGCAAAGGACTTTAAGAGACATGTCTCCAAAGAAGATATACAAATGGCCAATGTGTACATGGAAAGATAAATACCATTAATCATGAGGAAAATGTAAATCAAAACCATAATAAAATACTACTTTACACCCACAAGGACGACTATAATTTTTTTAAAAAAGGAAAATAAATGTTTGCAAGGATATGGAAAAATTGGAACCTTGTACAATGTTGGTGGGACTAGAAATGGTTTGGCCCTGTGGAAAACAGTTTTGCAAAAAGGTTACACAGACTTGCCATACAACCCAGCAATTACACCTCTAAGTATGAACCTAAAAGAACTGAAAACAGGGACTCAAGTACTTATACACCCATGTTCATAGCAGCCTTATTCATAAGAATCAAAAGATGGGGAAAAAATCAAAAGTCTATCAACGGATGAATGGATAAACAAATTATGACATATCCGTACCATGGACTATTCAGCCATAAAATGGCTGAGACATTACAACATGGATGAATATACTAAGTGAAAGAAGCCAGACACAAAAGGTCACATATTGTATGAGAACATTTATTCTACATGTGGTATCTAGAACTGTAAATTCATAGAAACTGAAAGCAGATTAATGGTTGTCAGGGAGGAGAGAGAGGAGAGAATAGTGTGTTACTGATTACTGGGCACAGGGTTTTCTTTTGCAGTGACAAAAATGTTTTGGAACTAGAGAGAGGCGGCAGCTACACAATATTATGAATGTACTAAATACATCTGAATTGTCAATTATTAAACTGACTATTGTTATATTATGTGAATTTCATCTCATTAAAAATAAATAAAAGTTAAAAAAAATAATGTATAGGTAAGACCAAAACACCAATGGCGAACTGGTAAAGTAATGACGGTGGACATCATTACTTTACCATGACATAACGAGACAATGGTACCAGTGTAAACGGGCATCTTCTGAATCCCGCTACCTTTCTGTGGAACACTCTAAGAGTTATTGCCAGGGGAAAAGGAAACCCACTCAAAACCAGGGGTGGTAAATAATCACTGGCTCCGTGACAGCAAAATGATCCATTGCCAGAAACAAAAGCCTAGTTCAGCTTAGCATAGGGACTCAGAGGACAGCCAACCTTGGTTGCCTTTAGTCTTTTCTCTACCCGAACTTAACCTACAGTGATGAACATTAAAAGAAGTTCCACACCTTCCCTTACAGGTGAGGAAACTAAACCATGGCTGCTTCTAGAGCCCATACACAGGGATGTGGGTAGGAACTCAAAAAATATTTACTAATTTGGTACAGAAGTTAAATGTCCTTAATCCAAAAATCTGAAAAAGAAATGCTCCAAAATCCAACACTTTTTGAATGCTGACGTGACACCAAAAGTGGAAATTTCACACCTGACCTCATGTGACAGGTTACAGTCAAAATGAGGTTAAAACTTTATTTCATGCACAAAATTATTAAAAATACTGTATAAAATTACCTTCAGGCTTTGTATCTAAGGTGTATATGAAACATAAACAAACTTTGTATTTAGACTTGTGTCTCATCCCCAAGAAATTTCATTATGTATATGCAAATATTCCCAAATTCAAACAGGTCCAAAGTCTGAAATACTTCTAGTCCCAAGCATTCGGGATAGGGGATGCTCAAACTGTAAAAGCTGTTTGTTATCATTTGTCAAGCTGTGGAAATTAACAATTCTTCTATCTGTCATCATAAATCTTCTCATGAGGCTGGGCGCAGTGGCTCATGCCTATAATCCCAGCACTTTGGGAGGCCCATGCAGGAGGATCCCCTGAGTCCAAGAGTTTGAGACCAACCTGGGCAACAAAGCAAGACTTCACCTCTACAAAAAATAAATTAGCCAGATGTGGTGGTGCATTCCTGTAGTCCCAGCTACTCAGGAGACTGAGGTGGGAGGACTGCTTGAGCCCAGGAATCTGAGGCTTCAGTAAGCTATGATCACACCACTGCTCTCCAGCCTGGGCAACAGAGTGAGACTGTCTCAAACACACAAAAAAAAAGAAAAAAATTATTACAAATAACTATCCAAAAGCACACCATATATCGCAGCAGGCTCATTTTGCAGGCTTTTCCTCGGGTTCTTGTTCTGTTTGCAATGCTCAAGTTTGGAGCTGAAGTGCTCCTGCAATGGCATTAGGTCTCCCCTTCAGAGTGCTTTCACAGCAAGAGAAATTCACACCAGAAAAAGCACTGCCCTTTTAGCTACTTTCTGGGCCATGTGAATAACTTTCAGTTAACCCTTCTCTCAACAGGTATCAATCACCACATTTTAAAAGTAGAGACAGGGTCTCACCATGTTGCCCCAGCTGGTCTTGAACTCCTGGGCTCAAGCAATCTGCTGGCCTTAGCTTCCTGAGTAGCTGGGACTACAGTCATGTGCCACCATGCCGGGCCAACATTGCATTTTAATTTAAACTACTTGTTTTGGCTATTTCAATGTGATTATTAGGACAAAACAAGAAATTTAAATTAAAAGGCAACTTTTCTAAAAATTCTTTTTTTCTTTTTGCATCTGCGTTCTGCTGAATAAAAATTCTTAAAACTGTTTGTATAATAAGAAAAGATGATAAAGCGTCTATATATCTTTATTAATTCCTCTGATTGTAATAAATAAGCCATTATCAATACAGAGTGGCTGAATCAAAAGGATTTGTTTTATACATTAAAGGTTGAAAGAGGAGAAACAGAGAATCTGAACTCTCCAGATTTTTATATTTGATTTTAAAAGCCTTTTCCTCATTTAAGGTGTCATTATTGAAAATTATTAACTTTTTTAAATTCTAGAAACAACTGAAATCACATTCAATATTTTTGAACATTCAAAAACATCTATAATTGTGGATCAGAGTTTAGGAAATCAAAAAAAACACTCAGGGATTCTCCATTTCATTGTATCTTAAGACATTTTACAAAATATAAACAATCTCACACTTATTAACTATTTAAGACTTTAGAGTGTTTCTGGCTCACTTTAGTCTCTGGCAGGGCTGGTTCCCATTTTGAAATGAGAACTCTATGTTAAGGTGGAGAATTTAGAGACTTACAAAGTCAAAAAGAAATCATAACTCCTACATTTTTAATCATCCATCCTTCTGGTATATGATTTGTCCCATAATTCTCACCAGAAAATGAAGAAAGTTTTGAAGAACGAGTTATTCTCAATGTAAATCTCCAGCCAGCCTCTGTCAATCATGTTGGCCTTTTTCCCTAGTTAGCCTTTCTCCACCTCCTGCCTGAAAACTACACTACTATTTAATTGCTTTGTGACTTCACATTTTATTAAAGGCAGAAAAACATAAAGAGCTAAAATAAGGAGATAAGCCTATTGCCATAAATTGTCCCCTTAAGCAATGAAACTTGCCTCTCTGGTATAATAAGGTGGGTACTGTGAAAACCCCCAACGAGTGCAATTCTGCATAAGTCCACAGCCCCCATCACTTACAGCAGACCTTACAGTTCTCTCGAGTGCAGCACCACAGATCAGACCCCAGGGCAGTCAGCTGTATGCTTTCTAAAACCAGTGTGAAGGGCACAGCCCAGGGAGTCACTTTGCTCTCCACCCTCATCCACTCCAAATTTATCTTGTGTTCTCATGGCCGGGGGAGGGCAGCAGAAATAAGAGACAAGGTTATAAAAAATTTTATAAACTGATAGCACCCTACCTATCATCCCATTCCCTAGAAATCCAGTTACTTGTCATAACCCAGTGAACACATTTTAGCTAAGTGTTCATCTTCATAAATTAAGAAGAATTCACTTCTGTCCCTTTTGAGTCTCCATTTCTTCCTCTGTAGTGGGATGGAAATCATCGTTATCAGATTATACCATGTTTCTGAATGTGCCCAAGCCCCAGCCCTAGCCCTCTGGAAGATTACATCCAATGATTTACACAAACAAATCAGGTCTTCGTGTTTAAAGCCCTGTGAAAACATCAATAGGTAACTTCTCTAAGTTACGCTGGTTTTTTTTGCCACCAGCCAAAACACAAAGGCTTCACGTGTTTTTAAATCCTACTGAGGTGTATAACAAAGTTTATGACATTACTAAAAAAAAAAAAAAAAAAATGCAAGTATATGGGGGGATGTATAAAGATCTAATAATATCCACTAAGCATAAAAAATGTCTGAAAGTATATACAATAAACTCAGCAGTGGTTATATTAGGAATAGGATCAAAAAGTGGGATACAAGAATCCTTTTTTTGTCTGTTTTATTGTTTGAATATGTGACAATGGGCACATGTGACTTTTGTCATTAATTTTAATTTTCAAAGAGTTAAAATAAGGAAAAGAATAATGACCCGTATTTTCCAAATCAAAAACTGGAACACATGGTGTGCCAAAGGATTTTTATTCCACATCTAGAGATAAGAGGCAGTTAGGAAAAGTAGTCACTGGAATGTTCAAATTTCCAGGTTTCAACGGTTTAAAAAAACTGGCGGCCAGAATTATCTAAAACAAGATTGTCTACTAGCATTAGATATTGAGTAAATAGTACAGATCCCTAAGTCAGTCACATTATGTCTTCTTTCTTCTTACAAGGTAGGCTATGGTGGGGGATGCCAAGATCATCTTTCTTGGTATTGAGCCAGCATAGCATGCTCATGAGGAATTTGGCTCAAGTCAATGAACAGTTTCTGCATTTACGTTTTGCACAAAGGACTACCCAAGGAGAGAAAAGCAAACAAAAGAAACAGAAAACAATATAATAGTGCTTAAGGACTATAATTTGAGTAAAGACTCTCTAATAAACAAGAACTACAAAAATTGCAGGTGGCTATTCATTTGGGAAAGAAATTAATTTTAATTCCTATCTCAAATCACATTCCAAACTAAGTTTCATACAGATAAAATATTTTAAAATGTGAAATGAAACCATAAAACTACAATAAGGTAAATATAGTTAAATATCTGTGCAATCTTGTGGTTAGAGATGTAATATTGATTCATTTCTTCTATAAATACTCGCCAGGTCTGACCGGCAGATCCTGGCAGAGCGACGGATGAAAAAACGTACTTAGACACAGGTATCCAGTGAAAGAGCGGGCTAGGGGACCCGGGTGCTCACAGAAAGAAAGAGTTGTAGCAGCTGTGGCCCTGACAAGCCAGCGCTGCGGGCATTTATTCATTATGGATTTAATGACAAAGGTCTTTTAGTCAACACACTTGTGGGTAATTAACATGGTTCCCCCTCCGCCAGCTTCCCGCTGCTCCCTGGGAGAGAGCAGTCCTGCGCACAGATGATTAAAGGCCAGGTTCCCAGGCCTAAGTAAACCAACTTATCTAGATCAATTCCTTTACAGCCCCTTGTTATCTAACCTTTGCTCTCAGGCTCCGGGTAAGAAAATTTGGCTGCCTTCAGCCAAACTCTTTTTTGAAGCTTTTGCAAAACCTCTTCCAAGAAGGCTTGCATCTTTTCCTACAGTTTCTCCCACCACCCTGACCGATCTCCTACAAATACTTCATGTCAAGCACTAGAGACCTCGCTGTGGACAACACAGACAAGGTCCCTGCCCCTGAGGTGTTACAGGCTGGAGGGGAAACAGGAAAAGGGTAAGTTAATAAGAAATAATAACTGTGGCTGGGCACAGCGGCTCACTCCTGTAATCCCAGCACTCTGGGAGGCTGAGATGGGTGGATCACCTGAGGTCAGGCGTTTGAGATCAGCCTGGCTAACACGGTGAAACCCCGACTCTGCTAAAAAAACAAAAATTAGCTAGGCGTGGTAGTGGGCACCTGTAATCCCAGCTACTTGCTAGGCTGAGGCAGGAGAATCACTTGAACCCAGGAGGCAGAGGTTGCAGAGTGAGCCGAGACTGCACCACAGAACTCCAGCCTGGGCGAGGCTGCATCTCAGAAACAGAGAAATAAATAATTGCATATTGAAAAGTGCTCAAAAAGAGTGTGTGTGCGTGTGCACACATTTTCCAAGCAAAGAAACTGTACCTGCAGAATCTCAGGGACAGGAAGGAGGTTGGCATATTCCCTGGACTGAGAAGAGACCAGGGGGGCTGGAATATAGTGTTCAAGGGTGAGTGCAAGAGGTGGGGCTTTACAGCAGACAAAGCAAGATCATGCCAGGCCCTGCAGGCCATGATAACAAGAATGCCATGACGAGCTCAGGCAGGGGTATGCCAAGATGTGATCACACTTGAAAGAGATTACTCTGCTATGTGAAGAACTGACAATGGGCAACAAATACCAAGGCATTCTTAATTCCTAGTTAGCCTATATGGAAACCATAAAGGAAAAGATTTGGTAACCTAAAATTAAATATTTATATACATTTAAAAGCAGTATAAAAATTGAAAGAAATTATCAAAACAATTAACATACTTTTATAATAAAAGACATTGAAAAAATTTTAAATCTTTAAAATCTTGTTGCTGTGAGTCAGTAACAAAAATAGCAAATACCCCTCTGGAAAAATGGGCAAAGGATATGAACAGAAAACTCACAAAGGAATATAAATGGCATATGAAAAGATGGTCATCTGTCTATAAAACTGGTAGAGTTTTGTTTGTTTTAAACTCCACTATCCAATGTTAAGAAGGGTGTGGGAAAAGAGACCTCTCGCATAGTGGTGATGGAATTGTAAATTGGTTCAGTCTTCCAGGCAATATGTATCATATATTAAACCTCTTTCCTAATTTTATAAGGAAATAATTAAGAGCAGCTTCACAAATATAGTTAGAAGGATGTACATTAATGTACACGTCCAAAGTGAGATTTGTTAAAATACATTCCTGAAACAGAATCTTCATCAATCTTTAATAATTACACAGCAGTGACTACTGATAAGGAGAGAGGTTTATAATTTTCAACTGAGAAAAGCAGGGTGCATTTCTGTATTTAAGAATCTTATTTAGGCATACACACCTAAAAAACAAAATCTCTGGAAGAATACAAGCAGTGGTTATTTAATGGTGGTAAAGTTACACATTTTTAACAGGTCTTTTATTTATTGATACATCTTTCATTGTTCTACAGTCACTATATACTGCTTTTAATAATGCATGAAGTCTCTAAGCAAAAATATACATATATATATCTAAAGCACCATAAAATAAAGCTTGAGACACATTAAACTGTTTGGTAAAGGAGGAGAGGGAGAAGAGGCAGCGTAGACTGGAGTTGGATGAGAAAATGGTAATGTTAGAAAGGGACTTTGGGGAGCATCTGCCTAGCCCAACTCCTCATTTCACAGATTAGGAAAGCATCGACCATCTCCTCACTTCACCTCCCTGACTATAATACCAAGGGCCATTAGAACACAAAACAAAACTATTCCTACTTGGTCTTCACTCATTAAACAACCAGGTACCCCCTAAGAAGCAACCATAAATATCATCATTTGGCACTTAACTCCTGAGTAAAAGGTACCCAGACAGGAGCACAGCCCAACAGCTGCTTTGGTATTTGGAAACAAGAGGGTTATTGCATTTGGGAGGTCGAGGCGGGCCGATCACGAGGTCAGAAGATCGAGACCATCCTGGATAACACGGTGAAACCCCGTCTCTCCTAAAAATACAAAAAAATAGCCGGGCGTGGTGGCGGGCGCCTGTGGTCCCAGCTACTCAGAGAGGCTGAGGCAGGAGAATGGCGTGAACCCGGGAGGCGGAGCTTGCAGTGAGCCGAGATGGCGCCACTGCACTCCAGCCTGGGTGACAGAGCGAGACTCCGTCTCAAAAAAAAAAAAAAAAAAAAAAAGAGGGTTCTTGCAAAGTGCCGTTTTTTTCCTCCCTCCTCAAGCAATGAAGAAATATTTCCATCCTAATACTGCTCCTGTGCCTGTCGAGCGCTGAGCTCACAAAGAAACATCCTCAGATAGTTACACACGTCTGGCAAGGAAATCCTCAGCATGCCTAAGGGGTTCACAGAATCTGTCGACTTGGAGCCCAGACGTTTTTATCTGGGTCCTGCATCCTGCAGAGGTCTTTGGCAGGCATTTCTAATTCCTTGGCCCATTTCCCACACAGATACTCTAAATGGTTTCTCTTTCTCAAATCTAAAACCCCAAACCTACTACTTTTACTCTCCAGAAATAAATCCTTCTTTCTTCATTCAGGCCATAATCCTTCAGCCCTCTTAACGTTCCTTTCTATTTCAAATCACCTGTGTCTACCTGCTCCGTCTCCTCCCTCCTTCCTGGCTCAGGGGTGGCAACCCTTCTGTCTCAAAGATGAAGCCCTCCATCCTGATCTATTCAGCCAGCCCTGTAGTCACGGAAGTCCCGGCCCCCTCAGTTTTCCCCTTTCTTTATGACTCCCTCCCCACCTGTCTCCCCACTGGGTACCTCCCTCTCTTTTAGTATATCTAAGTTTCCTTACCCCAACTCTGCTGCCTCCTCCCAGTGGCATCCTCTTTTACTCCTTCTTTTCCAGCAAATCTCCAGACCTGGGCATCTACACCTGCACCTCCTTAGCTTATCGTGATGTTATGAAGCATCAAGAGTAAGTATTTATAGTCAGAAGGCCCAGAGTACACATTCAGCTCTGCCACTGACCATTTCCACGACCATCAGTGAGCAAGCCACTTAATCCTCCAAGTCAATTTCTCCTCTGTAAGATAAGATTAATAGGACCAGCTCCATCTCCTTCACAGCTGTGTCGTGAGGATCACATGAGATAATGCGTGTGGAAGTGCACTGGCAGCTTAATATAAAGCACTTTAACATTCTAGTTATTCCTGTTATTACTCTATCCCTGACCTCTCAGCCATCAACAGAGTCAGGGAAGGTAATTTGTGATCTTCAGGTTGGTCACAGTGTTAACACTAACAACGCTTCAAGGTCAGCACTTTAGTTTTTACTGCGATTTACTGATTTGGTAATAATTATAATTCAAAAACAAGTATAACCTTGGGTTTTTTTTAATCATATAAGCAACGGCTTCTGGAAGACAATAGTAGTAAGCCAACGATTACTGAACACATACAAAAAGTCAGACGCTGTTCTAAAGTACTTTACCAGAGAGTTTTTATTACTATCTTCATTTTCTTATGGGGAAATTGAGGCAGAGCACAGTCATGATTTGAACCCAGGCATCTAACTCTACAGTCCGTGCCCTATCCGATTCTGTTAGTGGCAAGTGGGCGCTGGATAGAAATAAACCAATAGGGAGATCATGACTACTACAGCGTTAGAGGCAAGAGATAATATGGACTTAAACAGGAATACCTAGAATGCTTTTTAAAAACAAACACTTTTTTTTTTCAAATTGCTAACTACCAATGTTGCTGAGAGCTGAAAGTTACCAGGTACTTCAATATACTGCTACTGAGATTACTAACTGCTGTGGCCTTTAGAGAAAACAGTACCTCAACAGAGTAAATTAACAGAATACATCAACACCTGGGTGCTACATTCTATCCGTGTTCAGCAATGCCACTTGTAGCAATTTATCCTAAGGAAATAATCATAGATGTGCATGACAGATGGTCACTGCAATGTTATTTCTAAAAGTAAATAACAAGAAACAATATAAACGTCTCATAAACGGAGATGGGCTAGAGAAACCATTACATTTCCATGTATCTGAATACTATGCTGTCATTGAAAATGATGCTATAGAAAAAAAGAATAAGCATTTTATGAAGGAAAAGAAGTATGTAAAAAAGCCCATTCATATGGGCTTTGGTATTTCACTGGTTTAAGTTCTGAACCAGTGTGGGTTTGCCAGCTATGTGAACATGGGCAAGTCATTTCTTTTTTTTTTTTTCTTGAGACCAAGTCTAGCTCTGTCACCCAGGCTAGAGTGCAGTGGTGCAATCTCAGCACAATGCAACCTCTGCCTCCCAGGTTCAAGCAATTCTCCTGCCTCAGCCTCTCTAGTAGCTGCGATTACAGGCATGTGCCACCACACCCAGCTAATTCTTGTATTTTTATTAGAGACGGGGTTTCGCCATGTTGGCCAGGCTGGTCTCAAACTCCTGACCTCAAGTGATCTGCCTGTCTTGGCCTCCCAAAGTGCTGGCATTACAGGAGTGAGCCACTGTGCCTGGCTAATTTCTCTGAGCTTCAATTGTCCTGTGTGTAAATGGGGATAATAAAAGTACTAACCCCAAGGGTTATGAGAATAGATTAATATATATAAAATACTTGGTATTTAGCTTGGCACAGCACAAGCATTCAATAAATGTTACTCAAGTTGCAAAAATAGAGAAAGCTAACACATACAACACATGTACATATTCTAAAAACTTGGAAATATAGTACATTTTTAACACTGATTAGAAACAGAGTAACAGATTTTGATTTAAACTCTCTATTTTCTAGGTTTATTGAATAAAGCCTGCAATATATTGAGTATCTCCATTTTTTTTCAAGTAGTCTTAATACTCCTTTTGATCTATTAAGTTTCCCTAGTGTTATCTAGTCTATGCATATTGTGTTTATGAAAATGGGGTATTTATTGACTTAATCTGCAGAGTAATACAATTCACTTTTATTCTTCAGAGTAAAACAGCTTGCTCATATTTCATCCTATAAAAGTCTTTTCTGCAATCATACATTTGTAGATCAAGAGCAGTCTGAACAGATTATTGGAGCATAAAAGACTAGAGAATGGATTCGTACCTCTAAAAAGCAAAGTTAAAGGAGACAAACATGACAACTTCATGATAAAGAAAAAAATGGTATGTTACCTTAATTACGTAAGGCCAGATATTACTGTGATAAATATTTCAACTCCGTGGACAATTTCCCAGTGTGATCAAAAGATGAAAGTAATTCACTAGTTCAGAAGTCCATCCAGTACAGTGACCATCATTCTGAAAGGAAAAAGAAATCTCTTTGAGGGAAATGTAATGGAACAATACTCATTTTTAGGCTCGAGATCCACAGGAGAGGGGAATCAACATTAGAGACTTCTATGCATTTTGGAAATCAAAGTACAGTTAAGCCACTTTCCTGCTGGGGGTACAGGGGCAGGCCAGAATAAAAGGGAGCCTACGATACCATGCAAAGAGTCCCTTTTGCTTTAGGTAAAGGCTAGCTATTTGCTCTTGTGACTCTCTACCACTGCAAAGAAAAGCGCTGGATCCCTCATAGCTTTCCACCTTCTGTTCTGTTCTGTTCTCCTCCTCCGTGTGTTTGGTAGTACATACATAATTCAGCACATGCATACCACTCTATTTTTATGTATTTTTTAATCTGTCATACTTACTCAACCACTCCATAACAAACACATGGCTTTTCTCCTAAAACTGTTAATGGCAGTTTCCTGGGACTAAAACCTTGGAACTGTTTTCAAGTCATCCCTCTCATCGTCACCTTCCACTATCAGTCCACCACCACTTTACCCGAACGTCCGGCTGCTCTCTACCCCTTCTTTTTCACTCCTATCACACTGCTGAACCCAACTTCCTTGGCATACCTCATCCGTTTATAACAAGAGCCTCTAACTTGGCTCAGATCACAGACTATCCACTCTCTCTTACAGAGAAATTGCTTTCATCCTATTCCTGTAACCTTGAACATGCCTGGGCCCATCCCCTTGACTGTAAAATGAAGAACTGGTCTCAACGTTCTCCATCCTCACTGTGCTTTGAAGTCAGATGTCATTGGGCATGAATCCTGGTCCAGCCACTCTGCAAAACTTAGACAAGTATGTCTGCTCAAAATTCAGTCTCACTATACATAAAATGGGAACTAGTACATCTACTCCAAAGGTTGCTGTAAAATAATAACGAGATCTTATGCCTTACAGATGACACAGCAGATACTCAACAATATTGGTTATTCCCATCCCACCTTACAGAATCCCACAAACTTTGAAGTCCTCTGGTCTTATAACTTCCAAACCTAACGTTTTCGTACATCTACATCCTTAGTCATAATGATTTTCTCTTCCATCCCATATAAACTCCCCTGTTGACCTTCAGTTCTTCCATTATCTATCACTACTTTATCTTCCTTTAACTTCCAATAAACACCTGCTATTCAATCAGATTAGTCTGACCATTTTCTCAAGAACACACACTTACACCCTGCCTTTGTGCCCATCAGTTCCCCATAGACTTTTCTTATCCCCTCTGTCAAGGCCCAGTTTTAATCCAAAGCCCCAGCAATGCCGACCTTGCAAACAATTTAACCCTCACACACTGCCTTAACATTATTGTCTACTCTTTCATGTTCACTGAGATTAGCTGTCCAGCTGACAAAGACTATTCCGATTATTCCAAGTTAAGCTTTTTACTTCAGTGTGGATTATATTAGAGTTTTTACAAACTACCTATTTTTTGGATTGGTTCTGTCAATGCTTTCTGAAATTCATTGGCCTTTGTGCCTTAAGGTAAGAGTCTTTTATTAATTCCATCATTTTTATTTGAGGCTCATACAAGGAGCTTGTTCCATCATCAATGGGTAGACCATTGGCAGACAATCTGACAGCTGTCTCATGAAGCCAGATATGAATTCGAAGTATGTCCAATATCTGCCAGATTTTGTGACAAAGTGAACGTGTTCTAATTTCAAGTACCATTTTAAGACCAAACTCTCAATGGCAGCAAGGATGATCCATAGTGGGGAAAGATGACTGGTCACTAGAGTTTTACCTGAAGATGATGGTTGAAGCTCCAGGGGTAAATGAAGGTTCTAAGGAGAAACAGTAGAAGACCCAGTGAAGGGTCAAGGGACATGGAAGAAGACACTGAATGGTTACAGAGGCAGGAGAATAACCACACGGGGGGAGAGGCACACAAGCCCAAAGAGAGTTGAGTAACACATCAAATGCTGCAGATATAAGGACAAAGTGTCACTGGGTTTAACAATTAGGAAGGGGGTCACTCATGACCCCTGAGGGCAATTTTCAAAATGGCAGATACAGGATGCTGACTGCAAGGCATTCAGGAGAAACTGGGAGGAAGGCAAACGGAAACAGAGACTTCCTGCCAAGAACTTTGGCTCTCAAGCCAAAACGCTTGTGCTGGCCATTTTCTAACCCTGAGCTTAACAGCTCAACGAAATACCCAAGACTGCTGAAGATAACTGACAGTTGACTGCAAACCCTTCCCGCCTTTTCTCTTCCAGCACCACCCTCACATGCCTGGTTTTGGTTCCCTAACAAATCTTACAGAACTATTCAACAGCTCTGTTATCAGGTCTCAAAAGCTAAGTTATATTCTTCTTCTGCTGTAGGTAAATGATAGTTACTTATTTAACATAAAAGGAAAGACACCAAAATGTGTCAAATCAACAGAACAGAAGTCCAGGTTCAGATCAAATACCATATTACTATCTTTGGATAACCTATGTAATTTATGCTGAATTATTAAAAAATAATTTTTCTTCCTTGAAAGTAGTACTTTGTTCTTTACTGTAAGTTCAGAAAAATCAAAAAAATAAAAGTCATGAGGATAATTAGCACTTTGTTGAACCTCCTTCCAATTTGATATGTATGCATGACACACATAAACATAATACACAAATGTGTAAGTTCATATAAGTTTCACTAAAAGTGAATCATATGATATTACTTGTAACTTGTTTTTTCCCACTTATTCTGATGGAAATTCTGTATCATTTAATAGTATTGTATGCTTTCATTTTTAATGTCTGCTGAATAACCATTTTAATAAATTCCCTTGAAGCACTTAAGTCACCTCCAATTTTTGATTATATATTTAATGCTGAGAAAGATATCCTTCACTATACCATCAAGTATTTGCCTGGGAGAAGGTCAAGGTCAAATGTATAGAAAATATGAGGATCTGATATTGACAATTTGCCCTACACAATATTTGATCCAGTGGCACATGACAATACCCACTCCTCCACACTCCCTCTAACACTGGGTAATGTTATTTTTTAAACTGTATTCTATAGATTTAATTTTTAAATTTTGATTAGCATATCTTTGGGGTTGAACACTTTGTAGCTTTTACACTCTTGTTCATGTTCTCTATTTTTTTTCTACTACTGTGCTCATCTTATTGATCTGGAATACCTTTTCATATATGCAGGATATTAATTTCATATATCCATGATATTAAAGATGTATATATTAATATATAATGGATTTATATATTAATATATAAATATATAATGGATTTATATATTAATATATATTAATATATAATGGATTTATATATTAATATATATTAATATATAATGGATTTATATATTGATATATATTATATATAATGGATTTATATATTGATATATATTAATATATAATGGATTAATATATTGATATATATTAATATATAATGGATTAATATATTGATATATATTAATATATAATGGATTAATATATTGATATATATGAATATATAATGGATTAATATATTGATATATATTAATATATAATGGATTAATATATTGATATATATTAATATATAATGGATTAATATATTAATATATATTATATATAATGGATTTATATATTAATATATATTAATATTAATCCATATATCCTGGATAATGGAGAGAAAATAGTACATTTATTGAAACTTTTGCCTACAAAGAACAAAATCAACTGAAGCATATTAGAGCCAGAAAAGATCTTTATATAAGGATACTGAGGGATCCTACACATAGAAGGATACTAATATATAAGCTTTGTCATGTGTATTACAATTCGTTTCCCCGGTGTATTTTATTTCTAAAATGGAAACATCACTACTTCACTAATCTAGTTTGAAGATTAAAGAACATGCAGGTAAAGTCATGGGTGGAAGTAATCATCATAAAAACAAAAACAAAATTGCTGCTACTTACTGAGGACTTAACAAGGTCCCGTATTCTCTCAATCCTTATGATGAATTTACTAGGCAGGCATTTCCATTCCTCTTTTACAGATAAAATGTAACGGATACCCACAGACAGTAAACTGATAGATTTTAATTTTTACAAATAAGCTCTGTATTGATCCTAAAAAACACTTGGTAACAGAATTATTCCCAGCTGTGTTTGTAGTAAAATTTCCTCCTTAGAAGTAATCCCAGGGACTACTCCCATTTCTCTGTCAGCCACAAACCAAGTTACTAGGTTCGGCACCAACCATTCTTTTAAGTTTCTCTAGTAAATTCTCTTCTTCCCCTTCCTCTATGACATATCTTTACAATTGTCATTCTGATATCACGAAAAATATTTTGGCTAGCAGCCAAGGCTACATTATCAGTCACTACAAGTTTAACCTGATGACAGATATTTTGCTAACATTACAAACACATTAAAGGTTCTTCACTGGCTTATATGTTAGTGACGTCTATAGTCACAGCATACATCTGAACCCAGGCTTTTGTCAGGGGCGAAGCACACTGTGCTGTATAAATATTTTATGTACAGCTTGTACTGAAATTCTAGATGAAGAGGCATTCACAGAGCCTTTGTAATATGCTGGTTGCTCAAGACAGCATATTTTTATTAAAGTTGTATGCAAGCTTTGCCATATTCCACAGAGATCTCCTTTATGTAATCATAGTTCTCCCACCCCCAAATGTTTTTATTTTTTAAATGCATTGGTTGTGCTATGGGCAAGGCAGCATGTGAAATAATGGCAGAAGGAAGGTAGCTGATCATTGAAACTGGTTGTACTCAATTAGGCTAGCCACTGAGGATTCTGAGGGCAAAAGTGCAATGTGAGTGAGCCTGGTAGATGAGTTTCTTTGCAGGAATATTAACAGAACTAGACTACCCATTGCTAGAAAAGGGAAAAAGAAATACTTTTATTAATTCACTGAAGATTTATAGAAAATGCTTAGGAATTTGAAGGCTACTCTTATGGAATAACAGGTTTCCAAATGGGTTCTGGAAACAGCCAAACAACAACAACAACAACGAAATGCCTCAAATCCTCCTGACAATTTGGGGCAGGTAAAGCCACACACCCCCATACTCCCCTTCTCCCACAAACCCCCAGCAAGTAGCGATGAGGAAGGGCAGTTGCCACCTCTATGTGGGGAACTGGTCATAGGAAACTGTTGCTAGGTGACCACAGAGAAGCAGCGCCTCTTGCACCACCTGGCGGCAGCCAGCATTTGAGCAGTTACCGACTCTGGGGCATGGGGAGTTCTCAATGTTTTTCTCTCTGAAATTTCCTCACTCACAAGGGTCGAGGGCTCTGGCCTACCTGCTTCAGGGAGGTTGTGGTAGGGTTCCTTAAGGAGAAAAGCAGGTGAGAAGATAGCAAGATCTCCCACACTTAAGGGAGATCTTGGATGTGAATGAGTGTGAAACTCTGAGCAGCAGATGGCCATACCTGCGCTCTGGCTGCACCCTCAGGTGTGCAGCAACCCCAGGGGGATGGCTGGATGTTGACAAAGCATCCTCCCTAGCCTCAAATGCAGCCCAGAAGCAGTAGGGACTGGTGTAAACGGATACTTCGGAGGCCTTCCTGACCATCATGACATTAGTAAAGCCCGGAACCTTGGCACAACTCCAGGAGGGTGATATGGGAAAAAAATCCAAGAATAATCGAGGTGAATCTTTCTGCTACCCGAAAGCAGAAGCTTAAAGTCAAGATTAAGCCTATTTAGCAAAGTGCAATATTCTCTGCACCTCTCTAGTTTGTAGACTAAGATTCATTCCCAATCCAAATTAACCCCTTAGTAGGCAAGTACACTAATGAAGGAAGGGTTCATAGCTAGTAACCTATATATTTTTCTTAGTTCGACATCATTGACTTCCATCAGTAGATCAGATATAAAAATGGTATTCAGAATAAAGGACACTTTTAAATTCACAAGAAGGCTCTTGTATCATGCAAGCATTTCACAAACAACTTCCAGTCTCACCTGCCACCAATGCCATGTAAAGGGTCTGTTTAAGATAGGCATTGAGAGATGACAGCGTGCTGGCAGCCCTCGCTCGCTCTTGGCGCCTTCTTGGCCTTGGCGCCCACTCTGGCCGTGCTTGAAGAGTTCTTCAGCCCGCCGCTGCACTGTGGGAGCCCCTCTCTGGGCTGGCCAAGGCCAGAGCCAGCTCCCTCTGCTTGCAGGGAGGTGTGGAGGGAGAGACGCGGGCGGTAACCGGGGCTGCGCACGGCGCTTGCGGGCCAGGAGTTCTGGGTGGGTGTGGGCTCAGCGGGCCCTGCACTCAGAGTGGCTGACCCCCGGGCACAGAGGGGCTTAGCACCCCAGCCAGCAGCTGCAGAGGGTGTGCCAGGTCCCTGAGCAGTGTCGGCCCACCGGCACTGTGCTCAAATTATCTCCGGGCCTCAGCTGCCTCCCCACAGGACAAGGCTCGAGACCTGCAACCCGCCATGCCTGAGCCTCCCGCGATGCTGTGGGCTCCTGTGCAACCCCAAGCCTCCCCAACAAGCACTAACCCCTGCTCTGCGGCGCCCGGTCCCACTGACTGCCCAAGAGCTGAGGAGGGTGCACGACGTGGGACTGGCAGGCAGCTCCGCTTGCAGCCCCAGTGCAGGATCCAGTAGGTGAAGCCAGCGGGGTCCTGAGTCTAGTGGGGACTTGGAAAACCTTTATGTCTAGCTAAGGGATTGTAAATACACCAATCAGCACTCTGTGTCTAGCTCAAGGTTTGTAAATGCACCAGTCAGTGCTCTGTATCTAGCTAATCTAATGGGGACTTGGAGAATTTCTGCGTCTAGCTCAGGGATTGTAAATGCACCAATCCGCACCCTGTCAAAACGGACCAATCAGCTCTCTGTAAAATGGACCAATCAGCAGGATGTGGGTGGGGCCAGATAAGAGAATAAAAGCAGGCTGCCCAGCCAGCAATGGCAACCCGCTCGGGTCCCTTTCCACACTGTGGAAGCTTTGTTCTTTCGCTCTTTGCAGTAAATCTTGCTGCTGCTCACACTTTGGGTCTGCACTGCCTTTATGAGCTGTAACACCACGAAGGTCTGCAGCTTAACTCCTGAGGTCAGCGAGACCACGAACCCACCGGGAGGAATGAACAACTCCAGATGCGCTGCCTTAAGAGCTGTAACAACACTCACCGCGAAGGTCTGCAGCTTCACTCCTGTAGCCAGTGAGACCACGAACCCAGCAGCAGGAAGAAACCCTGAACACGTCCGAACATCAGAAGGAACAAACTTCGGACACACCATCTTTAAGAACTGTAACACTCATGGCGAGGGTCCACAGCTTCATTCTTTAAGTCAGTGAGACCAAGAACCCACCAATTTTGGACACAGCATCACTGGAGACAGCAGATGCTGACAGCCATGAAGCCTCATGGGGTGGAGTCACTTTAGAAAATTCAGCACAATCCAGGGCTGATTCACTGTCTGGCCTGAGGTTTTTCAGGTCCAACCTCCAGATTTTCTTAGCGCCAAAGATGATTACTTTCCAAGTGTGGGGTTAATGAATAAACCCACAGCAACATGTGCATGGAATAACACAGGGAGAATGCTTTTGTTCCATCTATGCAAGCTACTCCCCTCTTTGGGGTCTTCTGACTGGGCCACAGGGTCAGAGGTGGACCTCCCATACTGCCTCCCTGCACCCACTTATCTCCCCCACCATGGCTCACTGGACCACAAAAAGACGTGAGACCTACGCTGAGCAAGATGCTCCTCCCCTAGGGCTTTAAAATTGGGGCTGAGGAGCTACCAGGCGGGCTCCAGATAGAGCTGGATCTGTAGGTTGCCTGCTGTGGATGACATAACAGAGCTGGAGTGCAGAAAGGTGAGGATGGAGCCGAGAGAGGCAGGGACAACACACAGCGACAGAGTCCTTCAGCTTCCTTGGGCTTTTCTATTTTTGATTCTAGGTTTTCTCTGAGGATCCTGGATTTTGGGGAGGACTTCAGTATCCTGATAACATCCTCCCCAAGTTCATTTTGTTCCTGGAAGCCAAAGATTCCCAGTTGAATACCATCCTTTCCCCATTACCAAGCTAATACCCAGTTGTGCTAGGGGAGCCCACACTGGGGGCAGAGGGAAGCAGACCCAGGGTGGGTGGGTCAGGGAAGGCTACGTGGAGGGCACCAGCCCTCAACTGAATACCTCCCCAGTTACTAGACCTCCCATCCCTGTAGCTTCAGTGTGCCTTCCCTGCCGAACTGTGCCTCACTGAACCCAATTTTTCTAGGCTCGCATGCGGAATACTCTGCTTCAGCTGGCATTTTTTATGTCTATGTGTTCAAACACGCATATAGTCAATTTTTCATATTTTCAGCTGCAGACATTTTATTAACTCAAGATACAACAGTCAAATTCCTAGAGTTATGAGGGTGCTCTGCCTTCCATCCCCTTCCCATGGAAGCTCGTCATCTTCGAGGTGGAATTTTAGCATAGCTTGAGCCTACATTTCAAATAAAAGTTAAATATTATACAGAGGTGGGAGAAAATGATTATAAATGATTATCTAGAGTAATATCAGTTTTCCGACAGAACTGGTAGGATCTGGAATAATTTCTCCCATAAACATCCAAGTACAATTTCTTGAGGGTAAAGAAGAGTCCAACTTAGTAGTGGGTATTTTATTTTCAATTGTCATGCTTGATTTTTTCCTAAAACTTGCACTGATGCTATAACAATGCATAAATCTAGCTGTTTACACATGTATTTTTTAAAATCAACACTGAGATATACTCCTCAACTATGATGATGTCCCAGGGGAAAACAATTAGAATAGATATATTTAGTTTTTAAGATTTTTGTATAGAGGGCTGCACCCCCCACCCCAACAAAAAACAGGCTTTTTCTTTCAGGATTAATAAGAAGTGAAACATTTAATTGTCTGTGTTCCATGTAAACAATGTTGCTAATATATATCATTTTTTACCCTCCATGGCTTGGCAAAGGCAAACACACACACACACACACACACATACACACAGTTGAAAGATAAAGAGACTCAAGAATCCAAATCATACTTCCTTACTTGGTATATAGATATATAAAGCAAGAAGACTGTTTCCTACTTTGTTTGAAGCAAAGAAAACAAAAGGTGAATGCTTTTACTGATTTACTTCTGGGGTGATCCAATGAGAAAGCAATTTTCTGAGGGGTCCTCAAATGGCTCAGTTCTGCCCTTTAAACCATAAGCCCCAGTATGGCCAGTTCCGTATCCTCTGGTGTTTTTCTCTTCTCTCTCAGTTCTTGTGAAGTAAGTGATCACATCTAGGGGTGACCTGGTTACAAGGTGGAAGGAGGCCTCCTAGCTGGGCTCTGACTGAGGGAATGATGTGTGCACAGGTAATGATCAGCAACTAGCATTCTTTCGGGCTGTGCAGGATGCTGTCGTGACCTTCAGGGTTCTCCTATCCCCAAAGTTTACAGGTGAAACAGCTTTATTTTCCCAGAAAATTATAATAAAAAGTACAATTTTAAAATCCTACTTCTTATGTGTAAAGCCAGTGGTTCTCAAATGTTAGCATAAATCAAAATCACCTGCAAGTCTTGTTGAAACATAAATTCCTGGGCCCTACCCTCAGAATTTCTGATCCAAGAGGTTTGGGGTGGAACTTGAGAATGTGCACTTCTACCAAGTTTCCAAGTGATGCTGATTCTGGTTAAGGGACATTTTGAGAATCACTGCCTTAAACAAAGAAGTTTGAAAGGTGGGCACAAGCTATCTGGGAGATGATAATGAGAGGTGAAGCCGGCTGAGCTTCTGGGTCGGGTACGGACTTGGAGAACTTTTCTGTCTAGCTAAAGGATTGTAAACCCACCAATCAGCGCTCTGTGTCTAGCTAAAGGTTTGTAAGCACATCAATCAGCACTCTGTAAAAACGCACCAATCAGCACTCTGTAAAACGGACCAATCAGCTCTCTGTAAAATAGACCAATCAGCACTCTGTAAAATGGGCCAATCAGCTCTCTGTAAAATAGACCAATCAGCACTCTGTAAAATGGACCAATCAGCAGGACATGGGCAAGGCCAAATAAGGGAATCAAATCTGGCCATCCAAGCCAACAGCAGCAACCCAGTCAGGTCCCCTTCCATGCTGTGGAAGCTTTGTTCTTTCGCTCTTCATAATAAATCTTGCTGCTGCTCACTCTTTGGGTCTGCACTACCTGTATGACCTGCAACACTCACTGCAAAGGTCTGCGGCTTCACTCCTCAAGTCAGCGAGGCCATGAACCCACTGGAAGGAAGAAACTAAGGACACATCTGAACATCTGAAGGAACAAACTCCAGACACATCATCTTTAAGAACTGTAACACTCACCACGAGGGTCCACAGCTTTATTCTTGAAGTCACTGAGACCAAGAACCCACTGGAAGGAACCAATTCCGGACACAATACAAGCTTTCTGTTAATAGTATAGAAATCTATTTAACAGTTATTTATCACGCACCAGCTACATGCTACGTACAGGGAACGTCATGGTTTGCAAAAAAGACAAGGTCCCTCCTCCTCCTCTCACACAAACCTGAAATAAAATTACTGTTCCAGGAAGAAGCGCCAAGTTCAGGATGAAGCTTTCTGTATCTCCAACACAAACTGCATGCCCCATGTAGTCCTCTAAATGAAACAATGTCAAGCCTCCGTGATTGCCAGTGGAAGAATCAAAGCAAATGTCTGAGCCTGCTCTCAAGACTGAGATTACAACTAGAAAATGATGAAGTACCCAAAACATATAAGGAGCACACTATGACAAGCACATGATTGGCATGAGGGCTAAATGCAAGGGACCTGTGGGAAAGATAGGCACAGTGCCTGGCAGAGCACAGGCCGCTCAAATATTGGTTCCTCTTCTGCTTTCTTACCTACCTGTACATTAAAAGGGAGGCCCAGTAAGGTTGTCTATGCTAGGCCTTCAAGGAGGCTGCCAGCTGCTTCTTACCTGGAATACACTCAGGACCCAAGGGTATGTTATCTCAGCAGCCCTGAGCATTTAAACTCATAAAATTGTAAAAGGATGTTATGAAGCTAGTGGCACTGAAACTTTACCAGGCATCAGAAGTATGCGGAGGGCTTTTTAAGAAACACAGATTCCTAGACTCACACCTTCAGCGTCAGCAGTAGGTCGGGTAGGGCCTAAGAATTTAAAATTTCTAATAAGTTCCCAGATGATGTGAATGATGCTGGTCCCTAGACCATACTTTGGGAATCATTCATTAAACTTATTCTTTTTTGTTTTGAGATGCAGTCGCACTCTGTCACCTACGGTGGAGTCCAGTGGCACAATCTCAGCTCACTGTAACTTCCACATACTGGGTTCAAGCGATCTTCCTCCCTCAGCCTTTCAAGTGGCTGGGATTACAGACATGCACCACCACATCTGACTAATTTTTGTATTTTCAATAGAGACAGGATTTCACCATGTTGACCAGGCTGGTCTTGAACTCCTGACCTCAAGTGATCGGCCCCCCTTTGCCTCCGAAAGTGCTGAGATTACAGGCATGAGCCACTGTGCCCGGCCAAGCTTACTGTTTAAGCCATTCCTTCCTTGCTATTAACTAGAACACTATCTCTGTAATTAATTTTTTTGAGACAAGGTCTTGCTCTGTTGCCCAGGCTGTAGTGAAGTGACATGATCATGGCTAACCTGTGCAGCCTCAACCTCCCAGGCTCAAGCAATCCTCCCACCTCAGTCTCCTGAGTAGCTGGAACACAGGGGTGCATCACCATTCCTTTTTTTTTTTTTTTTTTTTTTTGTAGAGACGGGGCCTTCCTATGTTGCCCAAGCTGGTCTCAAACTTCTGGCCTCAAGTGATCCTTCCACCTCCGTCTCCCAAAGTGCTGGAATTACAGGCAAGAGCCACTGTGCTTGGCCTCTGTAATCTATTATATAAAACAGAAGTCTCAAATAAAGTACTAAGAATGGTGGCTTTTGTCACCAACTGTGTGACTGACCTCAGGCAAATACTGTACTAACTTTCTCTGTGCTTTAACTTTCCAGATGTAAGTGGAGCTTACCTCCAAATTATATAAATCTCACTGAAGGTTATTACTATGCAGTTTTAAGGACATTACCAAGTACCAGCTGCTGCATTGTCTTTTAGAATATTGTTCACTGCTTTAATTGAAATACGTCAGAACATTTAAGACAAGTACCCTAGACTCCTCATTTGCCAAGCAAGATGGGAGAAGCCCAGGAGCTTTTTCTGTTTCTGTAAACATAAAGCCTAGCAAATGTTAGCCTTCTCAAAATTCAGAATAACCTGAGAAGATGCTTTTGATATAAAATGACTTCAAGTTCCTCTCTGGGCATAAAGACAAGGCAAATACAGGTTTCAACTTAAAAATACATATATACTTAAAAAGAGAAAAAATATTTTCTTTTTTTTTTTTTTTTTTTTTTTGAGACGGAGTCTCACTGTGTCACTTAAGCTGGAGTGCAGTGGTGTGATCTCGGCTCACTGCAACCTCCGCCGCTCAGCGTCAAGCAATTCTCTTGCCTCAACCTCCCGAGTAGCTGGGACCACAGGCATGTGCCTTCACGCCTGGCTAATTTTTGTATTTTTAGTAGACATGGGGTTTCATCGTGTTCGCCAGGCTGGTCTCGAACTCCTCACCTCAGGTGATCCACCGGCCTCAGCCTCCCAAAGTGCTGGGATTACAGGCATAAGCCACCACGCCTGGCTGAGAAAGAATATTTCACTCATTACAAATAAAAAGGCTTCCTCCCTGTTGAGAACAGAGTGGTACCGCTGCTCATTTCAATATTAAAAATCACATAAATGACATACTTCAATCTAAGGTGGAAAAGCAGGAAGTGAGGCTCATTTTCCCAGAGCACCCCACTCAACTAGGTCAAGCATTAAAATACGCCAAGGAAATGTTCTCTCGAGCCTCATTCAGTATCAGAGGGCAGGCTCTGGTATTTCAGTAAAGACCGCCGGGGCCCTGCCCACTCAACATCCTCATAATCCATAGCCTTTATGGAATGTTACAGGTGCAGAGCCTCGGCCCCCTTTCCTAACGGAGAAGTGGGTGTGAGCTGGGCTTTTCAAACATGTCCGGCCAGAGAACAAAGGCCACATGATGCTAGTGATGCATCAGTGATTTCTACTTCTACAGGACAAGACTCCTTCCACTATAATAAAGACAAATCCAGGTTTCCCTGGCAAACTTCTTGGAAGCACAGAGCTGCGGTGGATGGGCACAGCCCATTAATCTCCGGCTTGGCTCCTCCAAGCAACTCTCAGCTTTCTACTCTAAACCTCTAATTAAAGCTAAACGCAATTACAAAACAAAAAGTGCACGGTTCATCTATAGTCCACCCAATCTAACAGAAAACCTTTCCAAAGTGTGTATGAATCTTGTAAATGTAGGAAAATTGACCTTCTGACATCAGTCACTCTCACCACAATGAAGTAATTCCTGTCTTTTCACTCAGGATTTTTAAAGCAAACAATCAGTGGGTGAGGGTGAGGGTGGGAGTGTTGAGCTAGAAAATGTCAACCATTTTAACATTTTCTTTAAAATAAAAATAAAATGCCTGCGACTTACTTAATCCCTGCCATCCTCACCACCTTTTCTCACTGATACTGGCTTATATTACTTCTGGCTTTAAAAAAAAATCCTCAGCCGGGCGCAGCGGCTCATGCCTGTAATCCCAGCACTTTGGGAAGCTGAGGCGGGCGGATCACGAGGTCAGGAGATCAAGACCATCCTGGCTAACACGGTGAAACCCTATTTCTACTAAAAATACAAAAAACTAGCCGGGCGTGGTGGCGGGCACCTGTAGTCCCAGCTACTCGGGAAGCTGAGGCAGGAGAATGGCATGAACCCGGGAGGCGGAGCTTGCAGTGAGCCAAAATCACGCCACTGCACTCCAGCCTGGGTGACAGAGCAAGACTCAGTCTCAAAAAAAAATAAAAAATAAAAAAAATAAAATAATAATAATAAATCCTCATTTTTATTTATTAGATAAGTTGAGTGACTGGTAAGGCAACAACTTTGTTCCTCTAGCTCCTCCACATTTACAAATTATACTTTATTCTCTGATTATAGACTGTCCTTTAGTAATGACATTAACGCATGTAGCACTTGACTGACTGCAGCAACATATCAGCATCATGAATACTCCAAGTCAGACTCTCTTCCATATCTGCCAGCAATTACAATTTACACCAGCTCAAATATTTTCTCACAAAGCATGCCAGAAGAAAAGAGAACTTTTGGTTAAACCTCAACTTTACTGTATTAGGACATACTTTGTGATAATAGTAATGAGATTGCAAAGCATGAAAAGGCAAGTCCTGAAGAGATCACTTGATCCAATCTTACCTTTTTCTAGCCCAAAAAGAAATTTTATTTCAGAAGTTTTTAATATAAAGATGGAAATGTGGAAAGACCGTTATGCCAGAAACAGCAATGTTTTAACTCATGAGTTACAACATGTTCTGATGCAAAGAATGCACTGACTTTAGAAATTTCTGCTTAACACACGTCCTTCAAAAAAGCAAAAGTAGGGCTGGACATGGTGGCTTATGTCCATATTGTAATCCCAGTGCTTTGGGAGGCCACGGCAGGAGGATTGCTTGAGGCCAGGAATTCAAGACCAGCCTGGACAACATATCGAGACCCTGTCTCTACAAAAAAAATTTTTTTTTTTTTTTTTTTTGAGATGGAGTCTCACTCTGTCGCTCATGCTGGAGTGCAGTGGGGCGATCTCGGCTCACTGCAAGCTCCGCCTCCCGGGTTCACACCATTCTCCTGTCTCAGCTTCCTGAGTAGCTGGGACTACAGGCACCCACCACCACATCCGGCCAACTTTTTTCTATTTTTTAGTAGAGACGGGGTTTCACCGTGTTAGCCTGGATGGTCTTGATCTCTTGACCCCGTGATCCGAAATAGCTGGGTATAGCAGCACAAGCAAGTAGTCCTAGCTACTCAGGAGGCTGAGGCACGAGGATGCCTTGAGCCCAGGAGTTTAAGGCTGTAGTAAGCTACAATTTCTCCACTGCACTCAAGCCTGGGAAAAGAGCAAGACCCTGTCTCTTAAAATATATACATGTATTTCTAATCACTGTTTATTACAACCATAAGTTAGAGATGTATTAGTGGAGGGAAAACACTGACTTTCCATTTTTAATTTGTTTTAAACTGAAATGCCCTAGAAAAGGAAAATAAGCATTTCCTCCCAGCAACCTCCAAAGTTGGACGGCAGAAAAAGATGCCCAACCACAACGTTCCAAGCTGTTCTGCACCTAGACCCACAAGTAACCTGGGAATACTATCACTTGGTGAACTTAGGACTTGATTTAAGAGACATGAAGCTAAAGTACAAACTCAGAGTCCTTACCAAATACGTAAGAATTTGCCTATAAACCCATATTTTTCTCTCTCTGAATAATCTATGTGCTGCCTTTTAAACAAAATGAATTGCTTTTAACTTTTCTGATAAATGACGGAACATACCTTGCTCCACGTGTCTGTTTCTCAGCTGAGACTCTACAGTCCAATTGTATTTCTGGCATTCATTCAAAAAAACCAAATTCTTAAGTCTCTAAATGTAAATTTATATGAGATTAAAAAGTGCCTGGAAATGAGACAGTTATCTTAGTCATGTTTTTCTTTTTAAAAAATGTGTTCTTTTTTTAAATTTTTTTTATTTAGAAGTGAAGCATAGCTATTTCATTACCTACTACAAAGAAAAAAGTAATCTACCTTGTTAAATAACATGTGACCTCCTTGGCTAAATCTTAACAAGCAATACATTCCTGACTAAGGCTTTTTATTTTATTATTTTTCCAGTGTAGGTGTTCAGAATTTTCATTAAAAAGGGCTCTAACACTGCAACAAATCCATTAACACGTGTTGCCAAAGGAACACTCTGTAACTTCTGCATTATCATACCCTCTAGCAATTGTCAACAATCTCTCTGGCAAAGGCTTCCCCTGGTTTATACATAACTGTATCAAATATCTCTGTTTGCCTTGGTAACAATGCCTTTTCTTGTAGAGAAGACATACGACACCACCGTGTCACACAAAACACCCCACAGTGGAGCTGGTCTTGGATGGAGTGCTGGAACCATCAAGGGGCTAGGTCCCCAAGGAGATGGGCACTCTCTCATACCTCAACAGAGGTGCAAACTGGTCCCATTTTCACAAGACGTCAATTTGACAAAATGTATCAAGGGTCTTTAGAGTAGTTTTTAAAAAATATATATGTTTGTAACTCCTGACCCAAACATTTCACCTCTAATAATATATAGTAAGAAAACAGTGTTCAAAAAAATTCCACACAGATTTCAGCACAAATATATTCACTGCCCATTATAATAGCAAAAAGTCAAAAACTCACATTATTGTTAAAATAGTATGCAGAGAATAAACATGTTTAGAAAGTCTCATGAAAAACTAAGCCAACGGGTCTTAAATGACTTTACTAAATTCACATGAAAAGCAACATAATTTAGTCACTATCTAATTAGCATGCATATTTCCTAAAAATTTACAAAAACTACACATTTTCAAAGGCTTGGTATATATGACAATTAGTGTAAGTTACTGGAGGCAAGTGGTGTTAAAAAGGAAAATAAGTCTCCAGGGCTCAGTTTCCATAACAGAATGAAGCAGCACGCACTCACATTTTATCAACAGCATTTGGAAAATTATTTCTGCCTTTTACGTTGATGAAAGATCCTCTAACACATTAACTTTCTGGTAAGAATACCTCAGAGACACGGTCTAGGTCACAGATTAGGCTTCTAGGGACCTGTGTCCAGATTTCTATTTCTACAGCAAGCTGTATACCCAGCTGGGCCCACTGGACAACAGTGCAGCCATCAGTGCAACTGCCAGCAAACCTCTCTTATCTCAACACTGTTAACCATGCTCAGAAAGCAAGTCAAGGCTTTATGTTCAGGGCATGCTAAGGACATCGAATTTTCATCATAATGAAAATACAGCTACGGATTTAAAATTTTACATCTACATTATCTCCACAAAAACATTGTGTCCCCAAATGTACACACACAATCATACTAGGCCAAAGAATAATACATTCTGCAAAGGAGCAATGAGAGACCACTCTCCAAGCACAGATTAAAACAAAGCTATCACAGAAACAACAGACATCTAAACAAATAAAAAACCCAATACATGGGAAAAAAGCTATTCTATTCTCCTAAATAATTGTTATAAAAAACATAAATCCTAATACGAGACTGTGTTGAAAGTAATGAAAAGGCCTGGGGTGGGGAAGGTGTATAATGAATGAAAACAGAAACCCTACAACACATCAAATGTTACAGAATCTGATGAAGGTTGAGAACAGAGAAAAATGTAAGCCCTAAATAATTAACATAAGTGAACTACATATTGAAATGAGAAAAAAAAAAACACCCAAACTGTTTGAAAAATGATTACAAAATACTTCACTAATAATGAATGCATTAATAGAAAAAACAGAAGTGCTAAATTCAAAAGCTTCCTTGAAAAGCCAACCAGAGAAGTAAACTTCTGGTAAGTCTAGATGAAAGAAAAGTGAACACAATTAGAATAAACGTATTGTGCCAGTCAATTTTCTGTTGCTTGTACCTGAATACCTGAAACTGGGTAATTTATACAGAAAAGGTATTTATTTCTTACAGGTACGAAGGCTGAGAAGTCCAGAGTCTAGGGCTGCACCTGGTGAGGGCCTTCTTGCCGGTAGGGACTTGGCAGAGTCTGGAGGCAGCACAGGGAATCACATGGTGAGGGGGCCGAGTGTGCCAGCTCAGGTCCCTTCCTCTTCTTAAAAGCCACCAGTCCTACTCCCCTGATAACCCATTAATCCATTAATCCATGAATGGATTAATCCATTCATGACGGCAGAGCCACTAAAGGCCCCATCTCTCAATATTGCCACATTGGGGGTTAAGTTTCAACATGAGATTCACATGGGACATTCAAACCTTAGCAAGCACTGTAACATACTGAGGGACCATAAATAGGAGACGAACATACAGAGATAGGAAGCTATGTTTTTTGAGACAAAGTTGATAAAACAGAGGGGAGGCAGGAAGAAAGGAAGGCAGATGGGCAGGACTGGGTCAGGCAGCTGGATACAGTAGTGTGTCAGGCAGATACTGAGAAGATACCTCTGCACTAACAGCCTCCCAATGCCCCACAGTGGAGGCGGTCCCCAAATGAACCTCTACAGCTGGGGAGAAGAGCACCAGAGCCATCCCTCCCTCCCCAGGAGCTCTGTCTACAGTGAGCTACATACCCCGATGAGTGTGGAAATCGATCCCATTTTTAAAAGGTATCAATGTGGCAAAATGTATTAAGGGTTTTTTAAGTGGTCATGATGTTTTAAAATGTGACTTCTGACCTGTAATTTTGCTTCTAATAATACACATACTAAGCAAATAGTGTTTTTAAAAAATCAACCTTGGGCAGGCATGGTGGCTCACACCTGTAATCCCAGTGCTTTGGGAGGTTAAGGTGGGAGGCCAGGAGTTTGAGATCAGCCTGGGCAACATACTGAGATCTTGTCTCTACAAAAAAATTTTAAAAAATTAGGCAGGCATAGTGATGCACACCTGCAGTCCTAGCTATTCAGCAGGCTGAGGCGCGATGATAGCTTGAGCCCAGGAGTTTGAGGTTAAAGCTTGCCATGATTGCACCACTGCACTCCAACCTGGGCAACAGAGTGAAGATCATGCCACCGCACTCCAGCCTGGGTCACAGAGCAAGTCTCTGCCTCTATGGGAGAGAGAGAAAAAAAAAAAACAACCCACAGACTTACACAAAAATACATCTACTGCCTCACTATTGTAAAAATTTCAGAAACGTAATAATTATTAAATTATGATACATATCTTGAACATGTTTATGAAGATTAAGGAAATGCTTTATAAAGTTAGGTTGAAAACTGGGTATGATGCTGAAAATTTTAAACAAAAATATAAAAATGAATGGAAGGGACTATATCAACATTTGAACATTTTTGCCTTTGGTGTAAAAAATCTTGAGAGGTAGATTTTTAACATGCATTATAGATAAGATAATGGTTACGACCATATCATTAAGATAAATGTAAACTATTCTCACACAGGATCACTCTCTACCTCATACCTGACTCATCTGTGACTTTAGTCAAATTAACTTTTGAGCTTTGTTTTCTTCTCTATAAAATGAAGATAATCATAGTTACCTGATATGGGCGCAAAGAAAAAAAATAAAACCAAGAATGCCAAGTGCTGAACTTTGGCACTCTCTCTTTGGAAGACTGTTAAGTTTTGTCCATGCTGGTGACTTTGCAGCCAGTTTTAAAAATGAACTCTAAATTCAATACCACTGGGCCTCTTAAAGTTATAAAACATCTGCAACCTTCTATACTGCAAGAACGTACTCAAATGAGAAAGTCTAATTCTGATAAGCTCGGGCATCTCCCCGGTAACCAATAAATTTAAAAATGGGCCAACACTGCACCAAAGTTCCATGAGGAAGGGACTTATCAAGAAGTGCTGCCTTTCAGAGGAAAACATTCTCATGGATGACTAGGTTTCACATTTCCAAACACGTTCCATTTATATGGCACATTCAAACTAAGAAATGCTGCAAAAGTTCTCTTTGCTGGCTCCAATCTGTGTAGAAGGGACTTAGAAGAGGGAAGTGAAACTGCTTTTGCAAAACTGTGACAGTAAGAGATATCTGACCCTTGCTTCTAACCTCCAAGCTGTCCTTGGTCATTCCTGGGCATGGGCAAAGCTAACTTTGGGGAAAATTTAGTTTATAGTTTAACTTTAAAGCAAGAATGAGAATAGCACTTTCCAAAACCAAATCAACTTTGTAAAGCTAATGAAACACCACAAGGTTAGGATTATGAGAAGGGCCTGAATTCTGCTAAGATGTAGGCATAGAAGGCAATCCTAAGCAAAAAGAACAAAGCTGGAGGCATTACACTACCCAACTTCAAACTACACTACTGGGCTACAATAACCAAAACAGCATGGTACTGGTACAAAACCAGACACACAGACCAAGGGAACAGACTAGAGAACCCAGAAATAAGGTCGCATACCTACAACTATCTGATCTTTGACAAACCTGACAAAAACAAGCAATGGGGAAAGGACTCCCTATTGAATAAATGGTGCTGGGATAACTGGCTAGCCATGTGCAGAAAACTGAAACTGGACCCCTTCCTTATATCATATACAAAAATCAACTCAAGAAGGATTAAAAACTTAAAAGTAAAACTCAAAAACTTGGAAGATAACCTAAGCAATAACATTCAGGACATAGGAATGGGCAAAGATTTCGTGATGAGAATGTCAAAAGCAATTGCAACAAAGGCAAAAATTGACAAATGCGATCTAATTAAACTAAAAGGCTTCTGCACAGCAAAAGAAATGATCAACAAACTAAACAGACAACCTACAGAATGGGAGAAAATTTTGGCAAACTATCCATCTGACAAAAGTCTAATAATATCCAGCACCTACCTGGAACTTAAATTTATAAGAAAAAAACAACTCCATTAAAAAGTAGGCAAAGGCATGAACAGACACCTTTCAAAAGAAGACACACACGTGGCCAACAAGTAAGTGGAAAAAAAGCTCAACATTACCGATCATTAGAGAAATGCAAATAAAAACCACAAGGAGATAGATACCATCTTGCACCTGTCAGAATGGCTATTATCAAGAAGTCAAAAAATAACAGGTGCTGGCGAGGCTGCAGAGAAAAAGGAACATTTATACAGTATTGGTGGAAGTATAAATTAGTTCAACCATTGTGGAAGACAATGTGATGATTCTTCAAAGTTCTAAAAACAGAACTACCATTCCACCCACAAATCCCATTACTTGGTGTATACCCAAAGAAATATAAATCATTCTATCATAAAGATGCATGCACACGTATGTTCACTGCAGCAAAGACATGGAATCAACCTAAACGACCATCAGTGGTACAGTGGATAAAGAAAATGTGGAACATATACACCATGAAACACTATGCAGCCATAAAAAAGAATAAGATCACGTCCTTTGCATGATAGGTGGAAGCTATCACCCACAGCAAACTAACGCAGGAACAGAAAACCAAATACTACAGGTTCTCACTTATAAATGGCAGCTAAATGATGAGAACACATGGGCACATAGAGGACAACAACAGACACTGGGGCCTAATGGAGGGTGGAGGTTGGGAGGAAGGAGAGGATGAAGAAAAATAACTATACATTGTTAACTTAACACCGGGGTGATGAAACAATCTGTACAACAAACACCCGTGACATGAGTTTACCCATATTAACAAACCTGTACATGCACCCCTGAACCCAAAATAAAAGTTTTTTTAAAAAGCGCAGGTATAAATGATAACCAGCCATTGTTCTGGAAGTCACAAGATTTCTAACTTCCCCAATTACTGTTGTAAATAGCATCACTCTTGTGGAACCTAAGATTGGCCTTTTGAGATGTCTTTTCAGACAGTTGCATTTTTGATGACTGGCTGACTCCACCTGGACCTGCAACTCATGACTCAACTGGTCCTATGGCCCCTAACCCAGAGGCAGACTCAGCGAATGACGGCTGTTTTCCATACTCCTATGATGGCATCCCCAGCCAATCAGCAGAATCCATTCTATAGTCCCCTGTCCACCAAACTATCCTTGAAAAACCTCAACCCCCAAAACTTCAGGGAGATTAATTTGAGTGATAACTCCATCTCCCATGCGGCTAGCCAGCTTTGGGTCAACTAAACTCTTTCTTTACTGCAATACCATGGTCTCAGTGAACTGGTAGACCCTTTCGGGTGACTACACAAGTTGTGCTCTGCAGAAGACAGCCTTAAACTACTGTCTGCACAAGGTAGAATGGGAGCAAACATGAAACCATTCTTTAGGGTTGACTTTCCCATTGCAAGAACTATGGGTTAAGTCTTAAAGATGAAGCTGCTACCATTTTTCTCTTTAGCAGTAACTAGTCAGGGAGTTGAATGGGTGGGAAAGATCTTAACAGGAATAAATGTTCTCCAGCTCTCTGGTTAACTTAAATTGCAAAAAGTTCACCTGACATGCCTAGTGGTCTTCAAAATATATAGGTATGGATTTGCAAAGGAAAAAAAAGGGGATTTTTCTGTTTCTAAAGTCTCACTTTTGTCTCTCTTCTCTACCCACTGACATTTGTCTAATGGTGACAGCAGTCACCATTCCAGCCTCACCAGGCTCCTTCTCAGTGAAGCTGCCCTGCACGTACTCTTTGTTACCTCAACAGCCATGTCCGTGCCAAGTGTCTTCATCTCCCACTTCATGCAGTCACCTGTGTGGACCAGAGTGGGCTTCCCAAGAGAAGCCAAAAACAACACTGTATGTCAGTGAGACTCACATGAGTTGACCTGGAATGATAAGGTGAACTGAGTCAATCAGATGCTGACTCTCAAGAATATGAATTAAGAAGCACAGAGAATAAGCAGTTAACAGCAAGGGCATCTCCTGAAAGAGTGTTAGGAGGTGGTAGAGGGGCTGCAAAGAGCCAGAACTGGATGCATACTCAGATTATGAGAACACCAAAAGTAGGCATGGGCAGAAATAGGTATAGCTTTTAATATTAATATAAAGTCATCATGGTTATCAATACATGCTAAAACACTACTTTTCATCTCCTAACATTGCAACTATGTATGTTTCATATTAGCATAAAACAATCTGAACATGTATCCTCAACAGAGATATGTGCACATATATAATTTATAACTAGGTGTCTATACTGAGGATGCATGTTCAGATTTTTTTGTATGTATGAGGGTGTCTGGTGAGAAAAAGTTTTACTTCTACTTTGCTACAGAAAGTGCACATTCTGGCCAGGCACGGTGGCTCACGCCTGTAATCCCAGCACTTCGGGAGGCTGAGGCGGGCGGATCACGAGGTTAGGAGATCGAGACCATCCTGGCTAACACGGTGAAACCCCATCTCTACTAAAAAATACAAAAAAATTAGCCGGGCGTGGTGGTGGGCGTCTGTAATCCCAGCTACTGAGGAGGCTGAGGCAGGAGAATGGCGTGGGAGGCAGAGCTTGCAGTGAGCCGAGATTGCGCCACTGCACTCTAGCCTGGGTAACAGAGCAAGACTGTCTCAAAAAAAAAAAAGAAAGAAAGAAAGTGCACATTCTATGACACTAGGAGACAGACGTGAGAAGACAGCTGCCAAAGACGGAGTAAGACAAAGATCCTGTCTTCTAGAGGTTCACAGGCCATAATGTGTTATGAGAAAGAAAAGAAGCACCAGTGATTTTTATTGGGTTTCCAACAAATATTTGTTTAGCACCTATGTGTGCCCTGTGCTAGTCTAGGTATTTTATATCACTTTCTAGTGACACAGTCACCATGGATCAAATAAACTATCAGGGCTGAATTGAATTTGCTGGGTCAGTGGTCCCTAAACATTTCTGAACCACACAGCAATTTGAGATTCTGATTAAAAAGAAGAGAAACCACTCCCTAGGAAAGCATGCAAAACTACAATTCTGGACTCAATTTCACTGATGCTTCTGACCTAACACCCAAGGATAAGAAACTAATGGGTCTACTGCCTATTTGAAAATACAGACAGACACATACATATCTATAAAATCATGTGATCCTACACTGAAGGATTGTTTCAACAACGCAAAGTACTTATGAGGTTTATTAATAGCCTTATATTTTCAGTTAACAACATATTATTGGTGGCAATGAGAGAAGTCCCACCACAAATAAAACAGCATGTTTATTCTCAAGTACAATGCATCGAACGGACACAGACTATCACTCCAGTTACACAGTGGCTGCTCAGAGTTCTCAGTTAACGGAATACTCACAGTTTAAGACCAAACACAATGCACAAAGAACAGAAAAATAGACAAAGTTCCCGTATTAGCAACATTAGCTTCCTGGCAACGGAGACTCTGGGGAGGGCTACACATACATTTTTTTTCTATTAAGGGTCAGTAAGTAAAAAAGTCTGACAAAATATTTCATTCATTTGCTCTAAGTGATTTTACACAATAGAGCTACAGAACACAGGCTTGGTTCCATCTTTCCTCTTAAATAACCAAAAAAGGGTACTGGATCTAATCTCTTTCATGTAATTAGAAATCACCTGAAAAATGCAGAATGTGGTTGTGAGAGTGATTTGAGAATTGATGGATCTGTTTCCCTGCTTGTAAGATATGAATAGCAGTACTTACTCCATAAAGATGAGAGGCACACATTTTCATGGGTGCCTCTCTAATGTGTTAATGAAACAATGAAATGCTAATTTCATTTTTTTCATTCAACAAATATTTAGTGAATTGCAACTATGAGCCAAACATCAAGGCAAAATCAAGCAAAATCAGACCCACTTCTGCCTTGATGAAGTTCACTAGCTCTTTCATCCGTTAGAAAGCTTTAAATTGGAAATCTCCACTAGCATCAGTTGTCTAACTTGACAACTAATATTTGTAAGGCATTTTACAGATTATAAAGTACTATCCGATATATCATGTCAGGAAATCCTCACTGTAACTCTCTGACTTGTATTGATAATTCACCTCCTATACAGGTTAAGAAAGTACAGCTCAGAGAGGCCCAGTGGCTTACGTAAGCAGTGAAGCTGGAATCCCCTTTGCTGATAATCTCAGTGCACTACACCATCTCACTGCAGCTGAGCTTTAGGTCATGAGGATAAAACATGTGCAAAATCACTTTGAGCTCTTTATTGGGAACATGATCTAGAGTAGCTTTTTGTCTGTTCCCATCTTCCCCAGAAGCAGCTGTTACCCAGCTCTGGCAGGGTGTAGAAAATGCAATTTACTTAGTTGGAAAACCCCAACTTACCTAAGTTATAAAATGGTTAATCTGCTGAAAGATTCCTTTACTATTTCTATCATACATGCAACCTAACAGCATTGCGTTGTTGCCTGCCACGTGCCTCTCTTCTTTAGTCAATTTCTACAGTGCTTTCTGAATACAGAAAACATCTGCAGTATTTTCCCTGTTACAGACGCTTAACAGTTTTCTATAACAGTGTGACTTACGTAGTAAGACTGAAATGTGAAAGTTCTAGATGAAACAGTCATCTGGTCCTACATTAAAACTTTCATGAATTTTTTAAGGAGCCTTAGATCACTGTCCAACATTCAACCCACTGCCAAAATCCCTATGACACCATCTCTAATTTGGGGTAATCTGACTTCTTTAACACATGCGGTTCCTATTACTGGTAACAAGCACTTTGGCAATAAGTATTCAAAGCCATAAATAAATTGTACTAATGTTGACTCAGCTATTCTGCTGCTAAGAATTTGTCCTAAGGAAATAACTCAACAAATGCACAGTGATGAGTGCATTTGAGATACCTTCATTGTAGAGTTGTTGTCTATACTAAGAAATTGGAAATGACCAAAGTAACTACCAGTCAGGGATGGTTTTAATAAATAAGAGTGCATTCATATAGAGAGATGCTACATAGCCATTAAAAATCATATGAACATATAAATAGTAACATAAGATATACATGCTCTATGAAGTGAAAAAAGTGATTACTAAATAGTATATGATATCCATTTTATGTGTGTTTACAAAGCAAAAAATCTTAATTGATTGAAATAGAAAATCATGTCCTTCTTATGTCTACCCATAAGTTCCAATCCTGCCCCCTGAAGTTGAGAATTAACTTTGCTCTCCTTTCCACCCGATAGCCTTTCAACTATTCCTGGTAGGGAACAGTTTCTAGTCCGTTTACTTCCCTGGCTTACTCTCTTAAAATGTAGAACTTGTTTGAAAACGAGCCCTTGGAGGCAGCCTAACGAACTCAGAAAACAACGGGATGATTATCTCCTTAATTCTGAGTACTGTGCCATTAAAGCTGCCAGAGAAGGCCACCCATATCAAATGGCTGGCTGAAACCTTAAATCTTTTTAACAAGAGCTGCTACTGATCCCGGTCTCCCATTCTATAAACATGCAACTTTTTCCCCTGACTATAGGAAGCTGCATTCAGTAGAGCTTAATTGTATATTTGTTCATGTTGATTGCCTTCAACTTTTTGCAGCCTTTTTTTTTTTTTCTATCCTGATGTCTGACATCCAGTTGGGTAGCTTCCCTCCCAACAATAGGACAGACACAAATTTGATCCACCTTTCTTGATCAAAGACCACTCTTCTCAAACTAGAATATCATGACATTTGGAAAGGGCTACTCAAACATTTTATTTGGTGATAATTTAAAGTATTTTAAAACAAACATGGGTATGTTAAAAAGACAAAGTGAGTCCATCTTTATGTGAAAACATGAGACTTCAAAGACATTTCGCCCCTGGCTGTGCTTCCAAAGTCTCCCTATACCCTGCCCACAATGCAACCTTCAATTCCTGTACCCTCAACCCCCTAAACCCTCCAAAATAAAGTACAAACTTTCCTCTTCCTTAGTAGTTCCCTGATGGAAAAGTTAGAATAGCACTGGCAAGGCAGTGAATTGCACAAAGTCAACAGTTAATCAACCTGCAACACATTCAACTATCTTACTATAATCAAGCCCATGCTTTTCCAACTTATCCATAAAAAATCCTAACAACTTAATGAAACATGTAGTTTTTTTATTCTGATATCCTCTAACAACAACATTACCCAAATTCTCTCTCCAATAAGTATGTGATTTATACAGGAAATGAGGTTAATTCAAGAAAGGCTTGTTCTTGAGAAGCCCATGCTGACTTAACCACACTTCTTTCCCAGGTAACCACAAACTATCCCTTCTTCTCTCCATTTATTCCATTAGAGGATTATTCCATATCTGCTGTTTAAAAGGCACTGAACTAGGGTCTACAATAGAAAACATGGAGTAAGACAGAAACTTCTCTTCTAAGATGAAGAAAGATGACACATAATTACAATACAAATAACTACAATACATGGTAAAAATGCTTAAGAAAGTTCCTGAAACAGGGAAGCACTAGCCAGCAGAAGGAAGAGTATGTGAAGAACACAGTATGTGTGAAGGGGCATAACAAAGATAAGACCGGGGCACATGGTAGAGAGCCACAACCATATTTAACCCGAGAAAACTCACATCTTGTTAGGAAATCACCTGAAAGCCTTCTGGGTCACGTTTAGAAAAATCTCTCATTCTCTATTTCAGAAAACGTACATGTTTTTAATTTCTGAAAAATACCTGTTTGTCTTTTCAGTCTTTTTCACCTTTCTCCCGTCTTGAAAGATTGTCAACAGAAGTCTACAAATCAGAAATTATTATGCACTTATATTTGACAGTTTACAGAGGTTTAAGGTTTATACAGCACTTTCAAGCAGATTGCCTCTGCAAGACTTAAGTGTCCCAAGATATAATGAAATCAGGCCTGGACACTGAAACTCAGTTTCAAGTACCATATAGTCAGTCACCACCCTCAGCCTAGGCATCCATCACTTTTAACCTTTTTTTTTAACCTTCCCAGTAAAAAAGTCATCATCCTTCAAGTTTTCTAAGCTTGGAAAATATGAAAATCACAAGTGAATGACAATGTTGACTGTACAATTAAAACCTTCAGTGCACAAAAACATTAAATGGATGATCTCTGCAAAAACCTCTGCAAGAAATTATAAATGGCAACTACCATTAACTTTTAGTTTAGAATAACTCTAT